>NW_008710950.1:3532226-3657748 GCF_000327385.1 Lottia gigantea | reverse complement strand
TCATTAAATACAATCTGCTTGAAAATTTGTTAACTTTTACATTGCAATAAAATTGAAACCGTTGCATGAATCTGTCCTGTGAATTTTTTCTACATTAAGCTTTTTAAGAATAGAGATGAAGACACAGGAAGTAGGGGACTAAAGTATAGATAGTGTCGAGACTAGATCAACCCTCTATAACCCACACACATATTATCTTATCACTTACTGTACATTAATTAGAACAAAACATTTTACCTTTAGATGACAAAGAAATACAATGACACAAAATATACCAACTACCAATCAAGATGTCTTCAGCTTGTCAGTTATACCAATCACATAAACTTATATTGGTGACAGTTTAAACATCTTCTTATTGACTATATATTGTCTACTATACAAATCATTAGACACGCTGCTTACTTCAAAGTCTTTCACCTGTCTTCAATTTGATGAGCCAATTTTACATACCTTTAACTTTGAAATAGAATGATAAGAAAGCTAAAGGGCTGACCTACTTTAAAAGCTTGATTTTCTTTATCAAAGTTATTAACTCATTTCAACCAAACAAGGGCTGATATAAAGTTTTAGTTTGTTATTCAAGTGATAAATTAATATATTATTAAGTAATGTCATAAGCTGATCACTTGAACATATTTGTTGACATTGGCACATTATACAAGCTCTTCTTATCATACATAATACTAATACAAAGACGTTATTACTCAAGTCAATATGGTGAGAAGAAAAACAATTTTAATTGCTTCACTAATGATATTTGATAATAAAAAATGATTAATATTAAATAATCAATAGTCTTAGTCGCAACTATCAATAAGGTCAACTATTAATACTGGACAGATTAACTACTATCTTGACCTATTCATCTGCCTACCAACCTGGACACTTGACCAATTCATCATCATTATATCTTTAGTTAAACATGTAACATCTTGAATTTGAATACATCCTGAACTCTGACACCTAAACACTCTATTCATAAAACAACAGCCTGGTAATACCTGGATATCCTTTTCTTGTTAATGTCTGTATTGAATGTTCTAGAACTTTCTGTAAAATTAGTTTTAAATGCTTATACCGAGATCAATTTGGCATCCTGTACCTTCAAACCCATTCATGTAAGAGCGACTGCTGGTGTCAACATTTGTTATTATCAGAATGAATCTTGTTTAGATGTTTCACACTCAGCATCAGCTATTGAGATGTTGTATTATGTACCATCACTTACAAAAATGCAGTATATTGACAACCATGGACAACATGTCCAGCCAGCATCGCATGAAATTTAAGACAAGAGTTTAACCACCTCCATTACTGAACAAACTATATGCAAAATCATATGTACATTGATTTGTCTCCTTTAGAGGTAGGACTTTCTACTACTTCTGCTTATCTATTGAGAAATTTTGAAATAATATAACAGACATAACAGTTCATTTTTGAGAGCACATTCTTGCAAGTTTAAAAAGCTTATGTTGATAAATTTAAATACCAGTATATAACAGCAAGTTATCAAGGACCAGTATCTTCTATGACATTAAGAAAGCCTCTCAAACTGTCTATACACTAGAATAGGTTGATCAAACTTTATAATATCTTTAATCAAAAATCTATCTAGATTTTAAAATAGGAGAGAAAAAATAATGAGGAATATAATTACCTTGGTGGCACATAGGAATCTTACAGTAAACGAGATGAAATCAAATTCCTATAGAGATAAGGTGACGAGAAATATTGCCTACTGTTGGACACCTAACATGAGCCGTTAATGAAATGATTAATTATACTGGTAAAGTCGGGGTTGGCTGATAAACAGTATAATAGAAATGACCAAGATAAAGACAAGCTATTCACATTACAAACAATGGTAGATAATTACTAACCAACCAGAGAGCACCACTCATTATCTCTAGCTATCAAACACCTTTTTTATTCCAAGATACCTTATAAATAATGCTCATGTCTCGATATTGTCTTTAATTTCCAGCAGGAATGAAGAAAGTATCATATTAGTGATTTCATGTCACATCTTTTTATATTCACGATAAATTTCTCTCTTACAGTATTAACAGTTTCATCGTGAAATTAAATTTTCTCTTCTCCTCATTTAATGAAAAGATGGAGCAAATTGGTTAATATTAGGTAGTATGGTCGTACAAGTTTTCTTGTTAACAAGTGAAAATGAACGTCTTTGCTGAATTGATTTTCTTGGACTAATGACCCCATTCTTTATTCTTTGAAAATATTTGAGAGAATTAATCACAATTTTGTTTCTATCGGTAGGTGAATAACCAAGTTTGCCTTCTTATTGTCAGTTAGGAAATGGATTGACTCTAAAATTACAGTCTCTCTCATCAATATTTTCACCAACATTCTAATTCCCAATCCTTTATTATTGAGGATGAGAATTAATAACTTATCCTTTTTTCCCCAGTCCTCATGACAAACTAGTCGTTCAGTGATGTCAGTAAACACAACTGATTGATTGTTTTAAATCACTAGACTTGTTTCATATCAATTATCAACCCCCAGAGTTGATAGCAGTCGACATTTCTAGTTTATACAATTTGCAACAAAGTAATATGATGGCATCAAGCTTGATAAAACTATGGTGTTGTCGTTATTGAATTCTATATAGACTATGTCATTAGTGACGCAACACTGATGCACAATACGAGATTTAATGACACCTCTTACTACATGTACAGAAATTCAATCAACTACGCTACATACATCCTTTTACATCAACTTATTAATCTCAACCAAATTCAAAAGAAATCACATTATTTTCAACTTTAAATCAAATTATACTTTTCTTGCTATTCCAAAGGAGCTTAAATGTCATAAAGAAAATAAAACTGTTATTAAAGTTTTAAATCTATTTCATATTTTCTCTACATGAATCAGGTATTTTTTACTGAATATCATGACAGATTAGAGAAATAAACTAAATAGGTGAATGGAAATTTCAACACGAGAGATGAACATATTTTAAACCCAGCTTTGATATAACATCTATGTACATGCATTGTCAATAATGTACTGCACTTACCAATATGAATTTAAATCTGCATTAAGGAACTTTTAAAATTGAATATACAAAGCAGACCTCTGTATAATATGCCATGTGAAATAAATTTTTAATAAATAAACTTTTAACAAGTTTCAAGGTCAAAGAATTCAAATTTGTCTTAATTATAGTAAGATGTGTATTCTCTTTGTTGATGGTCAAATGGTCACAAGATGATGGATCTACAGAATAAGGTAAATTACAGAATAAGACTTAGTTGTGAAGCCTCTAATTTCTAGCTTTACAGGTTGAAATCTTTGTTTTTGCTGAGACACTAGGTCAAACTAATTCAATCATATACACTTCTATTACATGCATACAGAAAGTTGTAAAATGTATTTCAATTAATACTAAAAGCAACGCTAGGATTAAAGCGCAAAAATATAAATGATATTCATGGTATAAAGGTATTAGATGGTATTAGAGTTAGAGTAGGAATAACTATAAAACTAGGTTATGAAATAATCATGAGATATCAAGTGTAAAAAGCTGAGGTTATTATTGTTTTCACTATGTATTATTAATTATCATATTAATCATGCTACAATCCTACTCTTACCTCACAGTCATAATAAAACTCATGGATGCCGAATTCATTTTCCACTGGAAGATTTTCTATTGTAATTATCAAGCTGTTATCGTTTCTTTACCAAGAAATTTTCACAGCAGAACAATTAAGATCGATACCTTTTTCTCTATAATAATAAATATAAAGTATATTGATTATGTCTCAATGCTAGCCTGATTAAATATGCAAATTTGACTATGTTACTGTTGTTGCTGATTAAAAAGGTAGCTTCCAGCTGTGACAAAGAATATATTTAGTTTATAATATCAATTCTTAAACTTCATAATCTCCTATTGTTTATACTGCCACATGTTATAATAGGCAGGATAAAAGTCAAGAAATATAACAACATATTTTTCCAATAACTGCCAACCAACTTTTTATTTGTTATAATGAAAACACAGCCTGAACTAAGTCAATTGGTCCCTCTGTTTTCAACTTCTTCCTCATACAAATATCATTAGCCTCAGCGTAAATGAATCTGCAATTCATTTTCAATGGCTGCACATGACACTGTATTGATTACAAGAGTGAATGCAATTGCTATGAAAACACTGGAAATATCAATTCCAGGGATAGAACAATTGGCGCTAAATTTGTGGAATTCAAGAAATCTGACTAAATGTCACTTTACAAACAATAGAAGTTTAATTATAGACAGTTTTCTACTTCATTCCATCTGTATTTCAACATGTGTTGAATCAATGTGAATCACTTTCCCAGTAAAAACTAGTTAAAATATACCCTAAAATAATAAGATGAGCAATTCACATGAATGTCAACATTTTTGACTTATTTATCTTTCTATATCTTACATGAGAAAAAAGCTGATGAGGAAAGTTTAAGAATGAACTAACATGTAAATAAAGGATATGACAATCAGAACAATTTCATCTTAAACTTCCAATAAAAATAAATTTCTTCACAATGAATAAATAATTCAAAAGCAATTCTCTTTCATTATTTCTAAGTTACTAGCAATATAACGATTGTGGTATTATTTTCTAAAGATTTAAATAATAAAGTATTAAGAAGAATTAGGCAGTATTAAAGATAAATGGTTTATCACGAATTTCTATATTCAAAAATCTTCTAATTATCTTCATTATTATATAGGAGAACAATTAGATTTTTTCTCCTGGAATATGAAAATAATAATACTGTAGAGGCTAATAGTTAGGGTGAACAAGCCTTAAGGCTAAATCAAATCATACATTTATGAAGGGTTGAAACGAGAAAAGTTATAATTTAGTTAATGAAGGTTTCAAATCACCAAGTCAAATTGCTAGCCAGCTGTGACATCCAACAAGACGTGAATTAATTCTTATTTCATCTCAAAGTTATGTCAAGAAAAAACATATTCCACATATTCATTAAGTAAAATAAATTACAATATTTAACAAAACCATAACTTTTAAAAAATCTTTGTAAGGTAAGCATGGCAATTAAAGATTTCAATAAATCTATAGATGAGAATGGAATACAAAGCATTGTTACTGCTAAGACATTTCTACTTTTACACAATTCACATTATCAGTTACCAGAAACCTATATTACATTAATTTGTAACATAAGGAATCACTGTCATAGATCCCTCAAAAACAAATTGGGATCTGAATTCTAGACTGTAAAAAAACATCAGATTTTAAAGTATTCAGATTTAGATAGTAAATTAATGGGAAGAAAAGTTTTCAGAATTGTAAGGTAAAGTTTAGAATTCAATATGGGACATATAAATATTAAGATAAAGTAAAGTATTGGACAGTATATAAATCAGATTTGTAAATTTTAAATTAGGACAGTTAAGTATTAGAATATAGAAAGTAAAAGTATTTTGACAGTCAAGATTTAGAAAATTAATATTTGAGATTTGGACAGCATGGAATTAAGATTTTGACAGTAAAGAAATCATATTTGAAATATTGAAAAATTAAGTGCTGACAATAAGTCATATAGAGGGTGTGTGTATGAGTTTATAATCAAATATTAAAAGTAAATATAATCTTATTTATGAAACAGAAAGCTGTTTTTCTAAAAAAAAACTAATTGATAGAAAACTGGGAAAATTGTTTATCTCCATAGAATCGAACCATCAGGTGTAGGTTTAAAAACATCCGTCTCATGACATAATTTGATGGGATTTCCCAATATATGTACTTACTAACAGATATCAACTGTGTTTCCTCATGAATGTATGTAACATATTCAATTAGAACCTCCATATCTAGTTGGCCAAAACCTTTTTCAACAACCCTCATTTAGAAAAAATAACAGCACACATGGTTTGTGGGCCTCTCTTCCAGCATAACTAAGAATAACTTATATTGTTTATTTGGTATATTTCATTCACAACTTTAAACCTGTGCATGTGTCTTCCACTGAAAAATAACTTTCCTTTTCTACCACCATTAACTGTTACCTCTTATCAAATGAATTACAAGAACATGAAATCTGAAGACAGCATCTTTGACTAGGTACAGAAACCAAGCTATTAGATTCTCTATATCTCTCATAATACAAATACTTTAAAACCAGATTTAAATCTTCTAAATAAGATGAATATTCAAGTTCTGCACAATACTCATCAAATAAAAAAAACCCTCAGAATGTTTTGTTGAAGGGAGATATTGAAGGAAGAGTATAACACTGGGACTATTAATCATGGGAAAATATTTCAGTTAATAGATCAAACTATTTAATCTGCACCATTTCCTAACCTTATTAATCTTTCTATTCCATTTCAAATGGTGACAACTCACACTTATTTTAGCCTTTTAACTCGCTGCCATCTTTTAAGTTGGAAGAAAATCAATCTGTGTGAAAAGGAGAAGTGAATCATTGCGATTTAGTAATTAGAAAAAGTCAAGTAAGAATAATGATACATGATAGAAAGTAAGACAATCAAATATTAAATTGCTTCTCATTAATCATTTTCTAATTTACCTACTTTTCCTTTCTTCAACATTTCTACAAATTAATTTGACTTAAAAACTGTCAGCAGTACAGACTTGAAAACAAAGATTCTTCCTAATTAGTCCAATTACTTGACTCAGTGCCAAAGTTTACCAATAAAAAGTAAAAAGTAATTAATGGTTTACCTGTAATTAAGAAGATAAATTAGGTGAAGAAGGTAGATGTTGGTATCCTATATAAGAGATAAGTTGATGATAAACTAAAATATTAACAGGTCAGAGTTATTAATCTATTTCAGTAATTAACAAGATAATGAGGCTTCTTTCCGTTCCTATTATTATTAATATTGAGGCAACTGTTAAATAAGCTATTAACAATAGCACTAATTCTACAGGAAACCTACATTTAATCTATCAAAATTAATTATACCTAGTTAATGTGAAAGGTCAAAAATTGATAATTTATAAACAACGGGATGCAACTAATAATCATTTTCTCATTTTTTTTATAATTGAATACAATATACATTCTAGATTAGTATCAATAAGTCAAAGTTTAATTTTAATAATCATCATTTTCTGAAAACTTTCTCTTGTAAAGTAACAGAACCAAAATGTCATTAGTGCAGTTAACCAAAATGAATTCTCTAAATAAATATGGATAACCATGCCAACTTTCCCAAGGGAGTTGACAAACTTTATCATGGAGGTATTATTGAGAAAGGATGGGCATTACAAGAATTATAATTGTAGTGAAACTTAAATTGACAAATAACAAACATGAAAAGAGTTCTCACACCCAGCTTGTTGATTGGCTTTATTTACATCTTTTTTATGGTGCTCACTCTTATAACCTGCAACCTGCAATAAATCTGTGAATCTTCAGGTGAAAAAAATGTGTCCCAAGTACAAGAGTCAGTTATGCTGAGTACAGTCAGCTGTTGATCTCTGATCTATCTGATTTTTTGTATGACATTAACATTAAGAGAAATATTTGAAAACAGCCACTTTCCTTAATAAGATTGGTCGGTTAAGACTTCAGAAGTTCAAAATAACAGACCAGTTAAAGCAATAACTTTACTGATTTTTTGACGCCGATAATATCACAACAGCGCCAAGACAAAGTTTACGAAGAGTATACAAGGACTAAAACTTCAAATAAATCATACATATTATTATTGCCCTGGTAACTTACATTTCTCTGAAATTCTCAAAAACTGGGCATCCATTTTGTGGCCCTCACACCATAGCAATCACCATCACCAGTTGTGTATGGTTCTGAATAAGAATAGCAGTCAATTACAACTCTTATTCTACAGAGTTGTGAGTTGCGTTCAGAACTCATGGCCACTTATTACTCGCAGCCATGCACAATTGGTAATCGTTATAATGTGAAGGCACCTTTAGGACATTTTCAGGTACAGAAAGTGTTGAATGTAAGATTTCAGACTTAGAAAGTTATTTTTCAGACAAAGGGAACTTTATGGGATATTTTTATGTCAATGGAAAGTTACAAATAAGGGAACATTAAAAACCTCAAACTTAAAAACAAGATCACTTAAATAATCATCATTATATAATAAATAAAATAGAGAAATTAAATAATTAAAGTTAGAAAATAAATATCACCAGTAAATACTAATATATACAAATCACGGTATTCAGATATTTTACATAATAATAAATAATGTCAGATTAAAATTTATTATCTCAATAAGTTGAATTTACAGATTGCACTTTATTTATATTCATATGAAATGTTTGTTGAATAATTGAAAGCCGAGTGTAAATTATGTATATTGCCAGATTGCTGTAATATGTTATTTTACGTTGACATTTTCTAGTCTATATTAAAGGATATTAGGATGTTAAGTATTTAAATCATTATCATGGGGAAAATAAATGTTCAAATCTCATTATTTAAGTTTTGTTTCCTGTATTCAAATTTGCAATTAATTTAGCTCTAACCTTTAGTAAGAATTAACCGTATAAAATTTGACAATAAAATTTGATATATTGCAGTCATTGACATAATATTTAGAATATCAATGACCAGTATTCCATTAAATCATGGAACCTCAAATAAATAGCTTATTCCACTGATAGATTAAATGATTGGGGTTGACAGTTGACATCAGGTTAACTTTCAGAAGCACTGCAAGTGGAATCAGATTTTTTTTACCTTGAGGAGGATTCAAATTCATGACACCCAATTGCTAAGCAGACAACAATCTAACCTGCTGCAGATTGAACTATTCTAAAGGATTGAAAGTAACAAGGAATATTTCTTTCAAACAATTCACTGTAGAATACATATAAATGATCTACAAGTTGAAAATTCCTCTTCCCTAAGTTCCATTCACATTGTCAAAGTGCATTTCAGTCAATGACCATATCTATGATTATATCATGTGTTACAATTGTATACCTACAAAGTATTTTTTTCTTGCACAAGATAACAAAAAGATAAAATATAAAGTTTGCAAAAAAAAAAACAGATTAAAATGTGCAATCATGCAGGGAGAAGCGATTGCAAAAGAACGCAAGTTTAATAGTGAGTAGAATTACCCCCCTTTCTGCAATCTCTAAAAGTAAAAATTGAACAGAAAACCAGGGAATAATGAATATAAAGATATCAAACATCTGTCTTTACTATATAACATCTTTTATAACATTCACATCATAATTCTAAATATAAAGATTCTTTACCAATTACCATTTCTCAAGACAATGGAACCTTTTTATATTGAGTCTAGTTAAATAACACAGATTACACACATTTTCTAAAATGGCATTTGATTGTAGAAGTTAGCTCTGGATTTTATTAAAGTGATATAATTACTTTCTCTACTTGGTAAACATATGATGATAGATATGGTGATTTCATGACGCTAAAACATCTCAGGATTAATACAATTAAAGAGAGTTAGTAAAGTGAAATATTAAAAGAGGAGTGAAAGTCAGACAGTCTGTTTATTAATCTCTTTAACATTTTCTCATTTATCAAACTAGATCTCTCCTACCCTCAATATATATCTTATAATTTAATATAGACATTAATATAACGTACACTTATCAGTCTGTCCTATCAATATTCTAAGATGACTTAATTAAGTCAACACACTGCAGACAAAACTGGTAAGTGACAAAAGACACTGATTACCAGCACAATTAGGAAGTTGTTTGATAAAAAACAGGCGGAGAAATTTGAAAAAGTGATAAATTACAGATATAATCAATAATCTTATTCAAAGACACATGGAATAATTTCAGACATTAAATATTGAATATATTAAATTTACAATGAATTGTCTTCCTCTTTATGGCTGCTTTTAAAAACAAATTGTAAAGAAAATGAGATGAGGGTAAAGGGGTGAAATATAAGTGTCTTAATAAAATTACAGTCTGACAATAGAATTATAATCAGATATTGGTGTATTAACATTTTTAACTTGATCATAATATTTTGTAATAGAAAACCAGAAAAATTACATCTGAAATATATTGAATTTTTAATCTTAAGTAATCTTACAACAATACATCTCAAATTTTATATGGATTTCTTCCTATAGAAAAGTAGATTTAAATCTTTTTTAGAGGCTCATAATGAATATCACCATATGAAAACTTTAGAAATATATAATGAATTTCAATGAAAAGTTAGAAGTTTTGCGACAATGAATAGAAAGAATTCAATATTACAGTATTGGATTAAATCATACGAACAACAGCTTGATGTTTGACACTCTACCAATTCAATTCATGTTAATCAAGTATGAATACTTGAGTTAAACACTTTCTTCATTTCCAAATATAAAGAAATCAATTGTATTAGAAGGAATTATAAAGTATCCTTATATTATGAGTTGCATATTTAAAATCTTAGGTTGGTCACAGCTGTCCTAGATTACTAATCAGGTTAACATTTCATCTTAAATGTCTTAATAAATAAATAGATTAATAATATTTAAATGATCGTTGCTAGGCACCCACAAAATCTTTTCCTTAAACTCATCATATTTAATCAAAAGTTTTCAAATAATTCGTTCAACTAGCATTTCTCCCTTATCAAAGGATTATTTAACAAAAAACAAGATGGCCTTAATACTTAATAGAAGAAAATTTCACCACATAAAAAGTATAAAATCAATACACCAGCCTAATTAGAAAATAATTACAGATGGAAGTGAAAACTGGTGAATTCTCCCCACTCGTGGTCTAATTTATTCAAACTCAATGATCATCATTTCTGACAATAAGAGAATTTTGACTGGTATAATTTGAATATCTAATAATAAAGACAAGTTATTAAAGATTTTATTGGACTCAGAACAACTGTTTTCAGCTGGTATTTATAAGATTTCAGATAAAATCTTCTAATACCCAGATTTTGTGAGAAAAATGATAAAAATCAAACTAGTAGTTAGATAATTGGCATATCATTAACCATATTGTCTTAATGTTACATGAACATCAAAAACACAGATTTCACTTTCACCCTTTTACTTTGTTTACATTAACACTGGAAAATTCAGTAATAAGAAATATTTCTCATATTCTCAATAGATAACGCCCACATTGAGACAATTAAAACAAAAGTCAAGAAAACACATGTTTTACCAGTGATATTAAATAATTCTAGCCCACTATAGTCTGATATTATTAGATTAGTATGTTGATCAAACCAGAAATTAATGGTATGTACATTCCAACACTAGATTTTTGGTTAACACCCTGGTTGTTGAGCTGTCTATTTGTTTACAGAAAAAGTCTTGCAGCTGAAATGGTACATGTCTTCCATTATTTCAATCTAATCAAGATGTTAAAAAATTTGATTCCATTGGGAGATCTTGTCTCAAGTTTATCTGTATAGCAATTTCCAAGAGTTGTCAATTTGGACAAAGAAAACTGGCAAAAGAATATAGCATATCAAACTAAAAACTTCAATCTGAACTTTTGTTCATAATAATCTCATCATCTGTTGCTGTTTTAGGATCTAAAATCGTTAAGTGTCACTACTGGTCTAGTAACACATATCAACATAGTGTCCCACAAGTCAATTTATTGAATACATCATCTGAACACAGATGTTGGTTTTCAATCCCTTCCACTTTAAGCGAAGTTGAAGAAGACTTCTTTAAAGATTCTTGACTAACTTTAACCGAAAGTGCTTTATAACGGTACAAGCAATCTTATGTGTAGATCAAGATCAAGCTTGTGAATAGAATGTGACTTCTCTGATTCAAAAACACCTCCAATAAAAATTAATTGATAAAGATTTAAGAGGCAGAAGATAAATAAACTTGTGGAATAAATGAAAAATTGAAGGTATTAATGGTATTGTAAGAGAACTGTAAGTTTGTGGGAAGTAATGACAATACATTGTACAAGAGAGATAATACAATTATTGTTAAGCTTTCTCTGGTAAAGATCAAGTCTACACCATGCTAAATGAAATTATGAAAAGTTTAGTGAAGAAAACTGTGGCTAATTAAAGATGACATAATGTTAAAGCTGAAAGAAGGAAGACAGTGAAAACTTACTTGATGCAGCCTGTCAGATGATGTTATAATGGAATAATGGAATTTCATCATCAAAATCTATGTGGCCTCGTCAAGTGTTAAAAGGATATTGAATGTGTTTATCAACTCTTTTTCTTAAGTTTTATTGATTATTTCACAAATGCCGCAAGTCCAATCAATGAAAGGTGAAGATTTAGGAAAAGCTGAGGAATGAAGACAGTCTTGTGTAGACGACAAATAAAAACAATAGCAAGATTAAAGAATGAATGTTTTTAGGCAACACCATATTAAAGTCAGTTGAATAGAACCAGGTGCTTGCTGCTATTGGTAGAGATTGGTACAAAACTTTTCTTATAAATTAAACTGCTAACAGACCAATTGTAAGGTTAACTTCAACATAGCAACTGGATCATCACTGGAAAGAGTTTAACAGCGACCAACAAAACGGATGAAGGCAATATGAAGAGAACGGATCAGTCAGTGTTTCACAACTTGATGAAAATTGATTCATTGACTGACTTTATAAAACTCATTGGCCGATACAGATATTCTAGAGATGGATATATGTCATTGGGCTACAGTTAATTTGGATTGTTAAGAGATCTGCAATATCAAAGCAAAGACGAAAATACTCACCTTCATGATCTAGCCGTTTCAGATGATCATTGGACCATTTCCACCAACAACTAGAATGAGGTCAGTAGGTCTATGACAAAGCTTGAGATTTTTTTTTCTCTAAGAGAACTAAAGAATTGCAGAATGCCATCACATCCAATTATCTTTAAACATCTACTTGAAATGAAGTCAAAATAACAGAAACTTTATAATTGTACTACTTACAGAAATTAAATTTCATCATTCCAAATTTTTCCATCAAATCATTTTCCATCCACCATTTTACTAATCAAGCTTATTTCTCCACTTCAAACATTTTCTGAAAAACACATTACTCTTTTAAAATATCTGATTAATTTCCAAATATTGTTAGAGGATACAGTAAGTTTGTTAGTGCTATCTGAATAAAGGTTAGAAATGTTTCTCAAGAAAAATATATAAACAAGACAACACAAGTTAAAATGTGAGTGGCCTAACTTGCCAAATATTACCCCACACTTGTGACAACAATATCAAAGTGAGATTGTTTACTGTATACAGTTAAAATACGTTATTTTCACACTGGTTTTTAAATACTGTAGCAAGATGTTCATGATTTCTATCTGTTTCAATTCAAGTTATCACCAGTAACAGATCCAAATGTGATAATCTCTCCCAACGTACTTAATCCTTTTTCTCATCTAAACAACATATTTTCAAAATTTCTGCCAAATCTCTATTGACTTATTCTGCAATTTCTTAATCTAGAGTTTAAATAGCTAAGTACAATTGAAAATAATATGTTACACTTGAAGCCAATAAATTGTCCTACAATCCCAGTCACCTAGATTTCATCAATAATAAACACAGATTGTCAACCAAACTAATCCATGTAGTATGTTCCATATGTAGAAATTAAAACCAATGAGTAAAATACCCAAAAATCTGTCATTATGTGTAATCTGAGAAAAAGATGCGATCCTGCAAATTGGTATCAGAATACTATAATATTAGTGCAATTAATTTCAATAAATAAATTATTTATAATCAATTATAAAATGTTCTTCAAAATTTTCAAAACTGAAATAAATAAGAATATCCTAAATTTTTATCCACAGATTTTTACATATTTTTCTTGTGGTCACCTAACTGTTTAGTAATATAGTAATATAAATTTTTCATTTTGGAGTAAATGGTCACAAATTGTGAGTTCAGCTATGAAATTAACCCAATATAAACAAATTTACCAAAAACAGAATGAATGGGTTATTAGTAAGTGTATATGAATATTTTGACCTCTGTGATATTTTCCCAAAAGTGTCAAGATGTATTATGACAGTGGTAAGTAGAAAAGTGATAAAATTTGATGTGATAATTAGATAGAAGGTATAATTACTATACAGACACTGGAATTTTATACTATTGATAAATGAGTGTCTAAATACCCATTTATAACAAGTTGGTATCCTAAATATGAAGGCTATGACCCATGTCCTGATTGTAAAAATTCAAATATTTGAGCCTAATGATGTTAATAATAATATAAAGCACAGATTATTGATAGTTTTAACATTCAGTAGAAGATTAATGACTTTATGAACTATCAGCTTCACTTGTTACTCTTCAATCTGATCAAAAAGCCGTTGTAAACTGTGTAATGTTTTAGGGACAGTTAAAGTCATCTCCACCCTAATATATCACTTCTTATTATCTTTAATCTTAATTATCTTTAGACATGGGAATTTTAATTTTCTCTTACATTTCAATGAGTTTTGCAGATTTTTAACAAAGAAAGGGGAATATTTTCACCAAATCTCAATAAATTATCTTTCTTTAGCAAACAGAAGTAAATATATAGCTGTTGACAGACCACACACAATTTGAAAGTAATTATCATTTTTTAAGATTCATAAAAATCTTTAAATACAGATTATTCTTTAAGATGATTGTAGAAGAGACCTATCTGGAGCATTATGATTTTTTGCTTTCAAGTCAAATTAAAACACTGAATTGAGTCTTCCACAGTCCAAGCAGGACTTCATCCTATGTTGAAGTATTCGACAACCAGTGAGCAATTCTATAATCACAGATTTTCAAACATTAGGTTGACAGTTGAATTTTTTTTTTTTTTTGTAACATGATTTGAACTTCAATTGCAGTTGCCCACAGACAGTTACAATGATAACTCCTTAGGTATGAGCATGGGGTATTTTCTTTCACAATTTACCAAAAGCTTTTTTTCATTTCAGGAAATGTTATTTAAGGTCTCTGAAAACACTACTTGGCTTTACTGTGAAAACTGGAAAAAGACACATTGAAATAAAATGTGATTTTCAAACAATTTTATTAACTTCCATTGAAAATATGCAAATTCTGTCATTATTCTGTAAAATTAAATTACTCATATTTAGTTGCATTTTAACAATTATTTGTCACCAATATCCAAATATTTTTTTGTATATCAAACATCAATTTTAAGATGATGCAGCACAAACTGAATAAATGACATTAAGCAGGGAAAGAACATCAACTGTTTTGATAATCATAAATATATTATAAACTGGCCTATTTTAGTGTCACCAGATCTGAACAATGATCTTAGTTTGGAGTTTGCTTTGATGACACTGCCATTAACATTCACCACAGAAATCAGGCATTTTCCTGATACAATGAATGTCATATCCTGCGTTCAGAGGACAAAAGTTAAGGCAGCTCTATATCAACGGTTCTTCGAGCCTGGTTTACTGGTTTTTGGTGCGCGTTGAAATGGACATAAAAGTCAAGCCAGCTTTCACCATTTACCTCAGAAGTTCAGATTATAATACCATTACACATGCGCATTATGACATAGGTAATAATTGCAGGAATTTGTTTAGATAAATGTGAACGCGCAGACATGACATATCCGGCTGGATGTTAGCCAGTAGCTTTCAGGCGGCGAAACTAAGCCGGCTTAACTTTCCAAGCAAGATTTTAAGCCACAAGTTAAGGCAGCTTAAGTTTGACCGGTCGCATTCAGACGACTAAAAAAACAGGCTCTAATACTGCATTCAGACAACTAAAGTTAAGCCAGCTTAACTTACAACCGTTCTTCGAGCCTGGTTTTCGTTTTTTCGGCGAGCGTTCAGACGGATTTAAAAATTAAGCTAGCTTTGACATGACCTCAGAAGTTTAGAGGACAAAAGTTAAGGCAGCTCTATATCAACAGTTCTTCAAGCCTTGTTTACTGTTTTTTTTTTGGTGCGCGTTCAGATCGACATAAAAGTCAAGCCAGCTTTCACCATTTACCTCAGAAGTTCAGGTTATAATACCATTACGCATCGCATTATGACATAGGTAATAATTGCAGGAATTTGTTTAGATAAATGTGAACGCGCAGACATGACATATCCGGCTGGATGTTAGCCAGTAGCGTTCAGGCGGCGAAACTAAGCTGGCTTAACTTACCAAGCCAGATTTTAAGCCACAAGTTAAGGCAGCTTAAGTTTGACCGGACGCATTCAGACGACTAAAAAAACAGGCTCTAATACTGCATTCAGACAACTAAAGTTAAGCTAGCTTAACTTACAACCGTTCTTCGAGCCTGGTTTTGGTTTTTTCGGCGAGCGTTCAGACGGATTTAAAAATTAAGCTAGCTTTGACATGACCTCAGAAGTTTAGAGGACAAAAGTTAAGGCAGCTCTATATCAACGGTTCTTCAAGCCTTGTTTACTGTTTTTTTTGGTGCGCGTTCAGATGGACATAAAAGTCAAGCCAGCTTTCACCATTTACCTCAGAAGTTCAGATTATAATACCATTACGCATGCGCATTATGACATAGGTAATAATTGCAGGAATTTGTTTAGATCAATGCAAACGCGCAGACATGACATATCCGGATGTTAGCCAGTAGCGTTCAGATGGCGAAACTAAGCTGGCTTAACTTTCCAAGCCAGATTTTAAGCCACAAGTAAAGGCAGCTTAAGTTTGACTGGTCGCATTCAGACGACAAAAAAAAAACAGGCTCTAATACTGCGTTCAGACGACTAAAGTTAAGCCAGCTTAACTTACTGGTTTTCGTTTCTTCGGCGAGCGTTCAGACGGATATAAAAATTAAGCTAGCTCAGAAGTTCAGAGGTCACAATACCATGACAAATGTAATGTTTACTTTTCCCACAAAATGGCGACGATTCCGATTATATTGATTTATAAACTTCTTCAACTTTCCTCTCAACAATCTCGACAGCCCCCAAATGCGTATCAGACATTTGGTTTCAAGCGTCCCCGGATTAACCCCCCTATTTTCTTTGTCTCGTTTATTTTCATTTTCTTGCTCCATGGCTAAAGTTGTTGTTAACTTTCCAAGCCAGGTTTCAGGCCACCTCCGAAGTAGGTGCAAGTTGAGGCAGCTTAACCTCAACCGGTCGCTTCAGACGACAAAAAGAAACAGGCTCGGAAAACGACTGGAAGTTAAGCTGCCTTAGCTTCATTCGTCTGAACGCAGTAAAAGAATGGTTGATAGTTAAGCTGCCTTTACTTGTGGTCCAATAATAACGCACTAATAATCTGAATAACCAATGCTAAATAAATATTAAAACTAAAAGGTAAGTGGACTGTTGACTTGTCAACCAAGTTGCAAAAGTATTGTATGAAATATTTATTTCAGATATTGACATAAAATAAAAGTTTTACTTTTTCATTTCAGTATTTGCTGGAAGTAGTCCTAGACAGCTAGAAGTCAGACAGAACTGCTCTAGCTAATATAGGCATAGTATGTGTTTAAAACAGATTCACTAGTGAGTTATGCAAGTAACAGATTTCTTAACTTCAAAAATATTTCTTTTTACACCTCCTTTAAACCAATACCAGACTTTAAAGAAATTTAATTTGAATTGAATTATTTTGATGAAGTTCAATCAAAATTCATTTGAAATGTGGAATCTTGTAGACTTGTATTAATTTGTTTATATTAAAGAATTAATGTTGAAGTATCATCTCATTTAAAGACATTAAAATACCAGTACTATTGTTTTAGGCTTCAGATTCTGCACTACAGAATCTGGAATTTCACAGTTTCATTCTTCATTTATCTTAAAACAAAGCTTTCTCTTAATCACTTTCTTTCATCTATTAATAATGGCAAAGTAATTAGAAGGTAAAAGGGTCCACTTGATGTCAAGAAACTAATCAGAACATCACCAAACACATGATATATGACTAGAAATTTGGCAATACTGCAAACTTACAATATCCATCATTCAAATTATAAATAAAGTACGCTTGTATGTGTTTTTTAGAGTTATATTTCAGGGTGAGTTTTCTAATTAGATTTAAAGTAAACATGACCAAGGTAGATTATGAGAGTCTAGTTTCTCAATTTACTAGGTAAACTTATTACATGGTAACAATACAGTACAGCTTTAATCTCTAATCTTTTATATCACTATAGAATATTGAACATCCTTTTCTTTATAATATTCAAATTTATTATTCACATTTGGTGGAGAAAATCATAATAACATTGATCTTGTTTTGTCATGTTACATTGCAATAAAAGTGGATTAAATGAAACACATTACCACTGTAAACTTATCAAATATCAATTAGCCTATTTTTGAAAGTTAAATTCACCAAATCATTCATTCATTCATTTCATATAAATTAAAATATTCAGTGGCTGTAAAATCTTTTATGATGAGTTTGTATAAATAAATTGAATAGAATATAAAATCAAGTATAGAGAAGGGTGTAGTTATTAGTAAATTTAATAACTAGCTTTACCTTTTTTAACATTAGAATTTAATTTTCTATCATATATCATTTACATACTGCACTTTCGCTTGGTATATATTTAAGTGCAGATGCAGGGGTCTTTCAGATAAATTTCCTAATATGTGATGAACTTTCTGAAATATTCTAAGGTCATGTACAACCTACAACCTAACAGCACAAACAACAAAGATATCAGAAATTATCCCTTCCAGATCAATTGGAACAAACTGGAATCAGTTAATTGTATAAAGTATTCTATTAATATATTTTGTCCAGATTCAAACATGTCAAATTTGAAACCTCTCTGTCATATTTTTGTCAAATATTCAGAATCATAACAGCTGAAAATTAAACATCATTAACATTAAATATAAAAAGTTTATTTCCTTAGAATCTAATAGTTCAGATTGGTCTCCATTTCTAAAATGCAAACACATCAAGTTGTAACAGTATAATTTGGCTTTATTATGAAAGGGGCAAACTATATTTGCATGTGAGTAGTAGGTAGCATGGCATGGTTAGGCCACATATTAAACAAAAAAGAGGTGGATTTCATCACTTTTGGATGAATAAAACACACAATAGGATTAATATTACCTTTAATATATCTTTCAGAAGAGTGTCTTTTTTCTCTGCATATTTTGATTATACTCTTTGTTTTTGCAATAGATTGTTTTTTCGTGTTTTTAAATTAAAATTTGTCTGTCTTTTATAATATATTGCTATAGACAGTTGAAGATTGTGTTGGAATTTCATCTTTTTTAATCTATAGACAGAGAAATAGAAGAACAGTAACCATGTCACATCTAATTATTATAAAGTTCACAACAAATCTCTCATTAAAGGCTTTTATCTTAATTAGTACTATCTCATCTTGATAAAGCCTCAGTGTAAATAGTAGCAATGATATTTGAAAAATGTTCATTAACAATGTTCTGAAAGTCTGGATAATGAGTTTTAATCAGTCTCTATCATCAGGGTGATTAGTGAGTCAAGATCAACCAGTTAACACTTAAATTTGAACTAGAAGTTGACCTCTATATGACCTTGATATATTAATAATAATTTTGGTGGTAGGTGAGGTATTGTTAAGCTGATAAGATTCAGGTAGAATAATGAGGTGATTATAAATCTATATATAAACAACAAACTCTATCATTATATTCATATTACTAGTGTTCACCAACTCTTACTGTGGGAAACCAACCAAACCTTGCTTTTACACCAATTATATTTCATTATCTGATCATCAAGAGATCTACAATCAGTGCAAAGTACACATCTCTACATAAAATATGTCATTACTTCAATTTAGTACCTAGTCATTTCAGCATTGATGTAAATTAAGTTTGATACTTATTTAAGAATCAATTTCTTGACAAATTTCTTACTCATTTAGTATTTCTCTTAAACTCATCTTTCCACAACAAAAACAGAATACTATGGATTCAAATCTCACCAATACACTTTTCTTATATTTATTAGTCTGTCAAATCTCACAAATTTATCTTCTTTATTATTTACTGGATTTCACCACTATACCCGCTATTATATTTACTGGATCTCACAAATATACATTCTCTTATATTTACTGGATCTCACCATTATACATTCTCTTATATTTACTGGATCTCACCAATATACATTCTCTTATATTTACTGGATCTCACCAATATACATTCTCTTATATTTACTGGATCTCACCATTATACATTCTCTTATATTGACTGGATCTGACTAATATACATTCTCTTATATTTACTGGATCTCACAAATATACATTCTCTTATATTTACTGGATCTCACCAATATACATTCTCTTATATTTACTGGATCTCACCATTATACATTCTCTTATATTGACTGGATCTGACTAATATACATTCTCTTATATTTACTGGATCTCACAAATATACATTCTCTTATATTTACTGGATCTCACCATTATACATTCTCTTATATTTACTGGATCTCACCAATATACATTCTCTTATATTTACTGAATCTCACCATTATACATTCTCTTATATTTACTGGATCTGACTAATATACATTCTCTTATATTTACTGGAGCTCACCAATATGCAATCTCTTATACTTACTGGTTCTCACTAATATACCTTCTCTTATACTTTCTGGTTCTCACTAATATACCTTCTCTTATATTTATTGGATCTCACTAATATACATTCTCTTATATTTACTGGATCTGACCAATATGCAATCTCTTATACTTACTGGTTCTCACTAATATACCTTCTCTTATACTTACTGGTTCTCACAAATATACATTCTCTTATATTTACTGGATCTCACCAATATACATTCTCTTATATTTACTGGATCTCACCAATATACATTATCTCATATTTACTGGATCTCACCAATATACATTCCCTTATATTTACTGGATCTCACCAATATACATTCTCTTATATTTACTGGATCTCACCAATATACATTCTCTTATAGTTACTGGATCTCACCAATACGCAATCTCTCATACTTACTAGTTCTCACTAATATACTTTCTCTTATACTTACTGGATCTCACTAATATATTTTCACTTATATTAACTGAATCTCACTAATATCCTTTAATTCGCTTATATTAACTGAATCTCACTAATATACTTTCTCTTACATTCACTGGATCTCACCAATATACATTCTCTTATATTTACTGGATCTCACCAATATACATTCTCTTATATTTACTGGATCTCACCAATATACATTCTCTTTTATTTACTGGATCTCACCAATATACATTCTCTTATATTTACTGGATCTCACCAATATACATTCTCTTAAATTTACTGGATCTCACCAATATGCAATCTCTCATACTTACTAGTTCTCACTAATGTACTTTCTCTTATACTTACTGGATCTCACTAATATATTTTCACTTATATTTACTGAATCTCACTAATATCCTTTAATTCGCTTATATTAACTGAATCTCACTAATATACTTTCTCTTACATTCACTGGATCTCACCAATATACATTCTCTTATATTTACTGGATCTCACCAATATACATTCTCTTATATTTACTGGATCTCACCAATATACATCTTATATTTACTGGATTTCACCAATATACAATCTCATATATTTACTGGATCTCACCAATATACATTCTGTTATATTTACTGGATCTCACCAATATACATTCTCTTATATTTACTGGATCTCACCAATATACATTCTCTTATATTTACTGGTTCTCACCAATATACATTCTCTTATACTTACTGGATCTCACCAATACGCTATCTCTTATACTTACTGGTTCTTACTAATATACCTTCTCTTATACTTACTGGTTCTCACTAATATACATTCTCTTATACTTACTGGATCTCACTAATATATTTTCACTTATATTAATTGGATCTCACCAATATACTTTCTGTAATATTTACTGGATCTTAAATCTCACTAAAATACTTTCTGTAATATTAACTGGATCTTACCAATATACTTTCTGTAACATTTACCTTTATTCCTTCTCTAATATTAACTGGATCTCTCAATTATACTTTCTCTTTTATTTACTGGATCTCACCAATAACCTTTCTCTTATATTCACTGGATCTCTCTAATATACTTTATTTCATATTAATTGGATGGTCAAATCTTACCGTAATAACAAAAGAAACAAAAGTAATTAAGTACAGTACTTTGTTCATAGTTTCTTTAACATTATCAAATCCTTGTCATGAGAAAAACTTAAAACTCTTTTCTTCTAAAAACATCAAATGTAATATGAAATGACAGGCAAGTAGTGATAAAGGGAGATAATTAATTAACAATCGACCATCACCTGTCTCCTGTCCAAAGGTGGTGAAAAGAACTTGCAGTTTAGAATAAAAAAAAGTTTCACTAGTTATCATGAGTGCATGAAGGATGATATCTGATGATATGATAAGATAAAATATCTAACATATACTTCTCTTTACTATTCTAACAAAATATACAAGCCGATGTCTGTAGACAGAAATCATTTAGTGATGATAAACATATGAATATATATCACCATGTATTCCCTCTACGCTCTGTGGTAGGTGAAACTAAATGAATTAATTTCACTTTTCAATTCTAGTCTTTATTAATTTCTATCAGAGAATGTGTGATAATGAGCTCCTACTCGCTGAAATTTGATTCAAATGTGAAATCCAACTGGGTAGACCTCGTCTCTAGAAAAACATTAATTTTGAACTTTTTTCTTCATCACCTTGTAACTCATCTTGATTAGTTCAATCTAATCGATAAATGTCTTTTTCTAACAAGAAAAATATTTTAAAAATTATATAAATTTGTTGGTTAAGAAAATATATGAACTGCATAAATATTTTTGTTAAGTTATATTTTAATTAATTTTGATGGAATGAAATATTTGTTTTCTCTCCAATACACAAAATAAACTTTCAATTAATGAAAATATAGGTATAACTCTAATTATTTGAAGTGTATAAGATATTGAAATTGAAATGTCAGTACAGATAAAACATTGATTAAGATATTTTTTTGAGAAAATAGTGTTTATGTAAAACAAATAATGTAGAAAATAAAAAAGAAATAAAAAACATAAACTACGATTCCACACATTGAAGATTTACAACTGTTCAGTGGCTTCTTCTAATCTAGTTTATCATTTTAATGTACAAGTTTAAATCTAGTCTTATCAAAATGAGAACATTTCTGGCAATATTTTCTCGAAAAAAGATTTTTTGCTGATCTTCTGGAGGCAATTAATTTAGTGAAGAATGGTAAAAGGAAATGAAGATATGACTATGTATTCTAGTTTTCATCTGGTATTAATTAAGATTGGATCTCCTAGCTCCTACTTACTATATTTTATGATGCCATATTTCTCACACAGAATGGAACAGAAACTTTTTTGATTGACAAGTAATACATTGTGGTGTTTATACTGTAATTATTTAATCTTTCTTAATTTCAAGACGGCCTCAATTGATTATTTCCTGTTTATGCTACTTTCAATTAATTTTCAACATGATTTTGTAAAAACTAACAGGAGTAAAACATAGTGTGTTCATTGGTTAGAGATTACCGTCTGCTTTTTAACATTAAACAGAAGATAATGACCAAACGCAGCAGAAAGTCTGCTATCCCACACACTAATAACAATTAAAGAGTAAAGAACACCCCATGCAGATGGAATAAACTTTACTCCCCTTAATGACTTGGATAGTGAGGAATACTTGGCATATTTTTGGCCTGGTTAAATTTGTGGGATGTTAAAATAATTAAGTGAAAGACAGAGAACTAATCAAAAGCAATGAAATATATCTCCCTTGTGTTAAAATCTTACTGTAAATTACATTTATTCCTCACTAATGAATTTTTGTGTTTGTTTAAAGATTCATGGTTGATTTTTTTAGCTTTTTTCCTTCTGTTTTCTCATTAATTTTTCTTGGCAAATTCTCCAATTATGAAACTTCATATGTAATGATGATAGTTTTAAAACTAGACAAACAAACATAACATATCATATTCTGTCAAAATAACTCAAATGACATCAATAATTCACCTCTTTTAAAAAAAAATTCATTGTTTTTAAGTTTTAGTGTTTCTGTTTTGGTGGGCGAAAATAAAACCTCACACATTGTAACTTGAATCTGTAAACTTTAATGATGTCAAACAAAGATTTACTTGCTAAACTTACAAAATATACATATATTATATGTTTAATACAAATTTATTCCATGTTGAAGTTTAAGATCATTATATGAACCGTAAGACAATGTTTTTTCTCACAACATTTCCTTAATAACCCACTACATGGTCTTAACACAAACTGGAGCAGAAAACTAGGACCTACAACTTCATTTTATTTAACTTTCTTCAACGAAAAAAACAATATCTCTTCTGTGAACTCTTACCCCACTAGTATTGCTTTTGCATAAAGAACTATGTGTTGCAACAGTAAAAAAGCTTCAAATTCACCATGAGTTAGTTTTCTCCAAAAAAGCAAACTTTGTTAAATTATAATATGGTTAATTGCACATAAATAATCACACCTACATCCCAAAGTTACTGAATAGGTAAACACATTATTTCTCATCTGTAGACATGAAAAAACCTATCAGGCACAGAAACTGAACATACTGACTTGAGCCTAGATCATTTGTTAATTAGCTGAGCTACATTCAATGATTCCATGATTTCAATAATTCTAAGATAAATAAGAACACTATCCTTACCTATCTGTGATATGGTCACTTGAAAAAGTGTCCTATTCATACAAGTACTGAAGTTTTTCAAAAAGAGATGAAAAAACCCTACAACCAACATTTTCAAAATATGTTTTTTACTTTATTGCACTTACTGGAACTTTGGTAACATCTTTTGAACATTGATTTTTGAAAAGTGTTGTATTTTGTAATCAATTCCTGTTTAGTCAATATCATCTAATTTTATGAAACTTATTTTTAATAAAAATATTTTATTTGCAATTGTACAAATGTTAAATTAATATATTGGGGAAAAACAATTTGATGTGAAACATAAATTTTTTGTTGTTAAACTAACCAAATCAATGAATAAAAATCTGTACAAGCAAAACAATTCAATTAACCAAAGTATCGTCCATAGCATAATATTTACATTTTAATGTCACAGGCTACAGTGAACCCATATGAAAAATTAGCATTCATTTACCAATGAACTTTCCTTAGTGATCTCTGATGATGTAATGACGTCGTAATGACGTCATCTCCTATGGCAATGTGGGATGTGGTGTATGAATATCCAAAAACTTTCAACTAAAAATAGACAAGGAGATGGAACAAATCTCAGTTTCCAAGTTTGTATTGAAAATCTAAGTTATTTGTTTCTCTTACAGACGAACTTTCTAATGTTTATTTCATTCATTTGAAAAAAGGGGGCTCAATTACCCTTGCACTATTTTATTTGTGTTATTGTGTATTCATACGTAATCGTCAGCCTAGCAACGTAGGGGCAGGACTTAAACTGAATTGACAGGAGTTGTGATGCTGTTTTTCCCACTTTTCTGACAATAATTTTATCCTTAAAAGTCAATGATAGATTCCTGAATACTACCAACATAAATATAAGAATTAAATGTAGATTTTTTTGCATCCATTGGTTGATAACGCCCAATTTTCACGTGTCAACCAATGAATGCAAAAAAATCTACATTCAATCCTTTAATAAAATTGGGATCAATAATTATATGGTAATGGATTTTTCGAACCGGACCATGTAGCAATTGGTACGAAACCGTATGCAGAACCATGCCCTGAAACGCATATGTGGAAACAGTTTGGGCAGCCCTCATGGCAAAGAGCTAAAAATATGTAGGGTAATTCCAAAGTTCGCTCTTACTTCAACACATGACAATACCGGTGCCTTGTTGAAAAAAGGCCCCTTCCGCATGAATAACCGCATATATGGAAACACAACCTGCCATGTGCCGTGTACACACCTGGTTCCGTACTAAAGGAAACACAGCTTAATTCAGCAATTTCAAGGTTAATACTGGATCTCTAGCAGATACATAGTGGAAACTGATTCAATTGTTTTGGGTGATCTTTTACACCCAGATTCTCTCAATATTTTTATAAGCTTCAGCAAAAATAAGACAGAAATTCCAATAAAACTTTCCTGGGATTAAAAATAAGAATCACAAAAATGATACAATAATAATTAATTAGATAAAGATCTAAATGACAAATATAGAATTTCTAAACAGAAGAGATAAACTAACAATACAATATAATATTTTTGGCTTGTTGAATGTTTGTAGAGAAGAATGAGTACACCTAGCACGGATGTTATTAAAAGCTTGAGTTTTGTAAAACACAGGTGTTAATGAAACAAGCAGACTGAAAGGTCACCTATCTCTATTCTTGATGTAAAATGTCTGTAATGATTAGGATGAAAGCATGACTATGATTCTTCCCCAATAAAACATTTGGTGCATGTTTGAGTAATTAAGTCAGCTCATCGGATGGAGTTTTGTTTTGTTTGGCACACGCCCACTTGTATTTACACCCAACAAGCCCCAGACTTGATCTTAATGCTGTGATTTGTTTATGGATACATACAACAGTGCTGGTCCTATCACTTCACATCTGTTTCATATGCTTTAATAAAAGATTCTTGACAGGAAATGTCAAGGCTGTTACTTAGCATAATACATAAAATAAAATAAAACATTTTATGTTAGAATTAGGCATTGATTTTAACTGTGGTCACCTCTGTAGATAACACATATTTCTCTTCATTTAGGGCCCAAACGAAGCTACTCAAACAGTGCTACAGCTGTTAAATTGAATATACTATCCCTTTAACCTTGTGAAATTGAACAAGTTATATTATTGAATTGTTTAAACCTAAATCATCTAGTTTTTAAATTATTAATAATCTTACACTATGTTAATTTTCTATGCATTCTAAACCAATATGTTGCAATGAGAGAGAGTACAGTAAATTTAACAAGTTATATTTGAAGAATAATGTAAGTTAAATGATATTTTGATTAGACTTGTGAGATTTAACTGTACTTCATAATAACAGAATATGATAAACATTAGGAGACCACCTAAATACTTCTATCAGGTCCTAATCATTAACAATCTCTAAATTACACTGAGACTTTATAAATAAACAGTTGACAAAACAACCTTCTACATTTCTTGAAAAACTTCAAAGATAAAAGTTACAGAACAATTTTCATGTTACTTAGTCCATGTTTAATATATAAGAAAGTGGAATCAAATTTAGATGTCTGTTCCTTTTTGAGATTCCCATTTAGTTTAAAAGTAAATGTGTAGTTTTATTCAACTACCAATAATATAATATATCTTATAATAAAGCCAATCATAACAAAGTCTCTTTGAAGCTGAGCTTTTACCTTCAGCTGTGATTTTAATGAATATAAATTAATTGTGTGTGTGGCAATATTGAACATGAAAGCACGCATGTAGTTTTTTAAACCCCATCTAGGGACAATTAAAGTACGCTCAGGTGACATGGGGTCAGCGACAGAGACGACATCTTTGTCAATATGAAACGGGAAGCTCATTGTCACCACTACAATAGACATTGAATCACAATAGGTATAAACTCACAGGGGCACTAATTAGAATCACCGTAAGGTAGAAATTTTTGGAGGGAAAACTTTTGCTTGAATGTAGAAATTAGTAAAAAGATATCAAACTAAACTGCTAGTTTTTTCAACGAAAATGAACAATTATGTGTAGAATTAAATGAAACTTTAGAGGCTTATAAAATAGGAAGATAAAAATCAAGGGGCCTATTGTTCAAAATAATAAGTGAATATAATAAATGAAGATTTTTGTAGGGAGAAAATTAACCATTTAAATGATGTTCTATGAAGCGTGAGAAATAAGATGGTTGTACTTGTATTGTGAACAATTAATAAAGATTTATTTTCATACTTGACAAGATTTCTACATCCTATTATTTTCATCTAAATAACTTTAGTAGAGGGGGCCAATTTTAATCAATAATTCATTTGATTTATTTTCTTGGCATCTGTTATGATAAACTTTAAAATACCACCATAGTACAGTTTAGTGGAAAGAAAACAATCACATTTCACATAGCTTCACACTGATTTTACATTCAACACATTTTTAACACTAGAAGAAAAGACATTTGTTCTTCACTTGTGAACCAAATAGATATCATTAAATAGCTCACAGGAAATACAACTGTTTCACCACTTTTTAGAAATTGAGATGAGGAGCCAGTTGACAAATACTGTTTCAACCTGAAAGATTCTCTGACAACTCCATAGTAATGAAACTGGGTTACACAACATTTGATGCCTTGCTATCAAAGCAAGCCCTTGATCTGCCATGTGGCTAGGCAAATAAAAATCATTGGGAAAGGGAAATAACTCCTTCCGAATTGTTGCAAGGCAAACATATCTAGGTAAAGGGAAATGACTCCTTTAAACACAATATATAAGCTTACACAATAAGGACTAATTGAAATACTTTTCTAATAGATAGGTTTTAAACTTTTCAAGATAATTTCTGGTGGAAAGAGAAGAAGGTTTGATTATCACCATTTACTAAATTTTAAGACATTGTCCAGTACTGATCATTATCTTGTGTATGTTATTTTGATCTTATAACTATAACCCTATTTGTATAATAGACACAATCATAAAGTTTTTACTAGTCTAATTTTACCAGATCAATCAGATATGAGAAATAATTGGGTTAGGTAAGAGAAGTTTATGAACTTTGACCTATGGATAATATGATTTGATGATAATCTTGTCACAGCAGGTAATAGTATTAATTATCATAAAATGCGTCTACCCAATGGTGAAAGTCAGAAATTGATGATAGTTTCTGTTAATGACATAAACATTATCTACGTAGATAAAAATTCATAACTTATCAAGTTTGAGATAACAAAGCAACATTCTTTACAATATTTCTTTATAACACCATAAGCTCTCATTTATCTAAAATTTCTAATTTACCTACTGTCTATAAAATAAAATGAACTGTCCAAGATTTCATTTTGATTCCAATTAATCAAGCAAATATATAGGAAATCATGAAAATAAAAGATTGTCTTTGGCACAATTCAATTTCAAAAACTTTATTTCAGTCTGTAAATTATCATTTATCACAAGTTTAAATTGACAATTCAATTGAAATAAATCATCTTTTCCCAAAATAATTCTCCATTCCGTTCTTAATTTAATGTCAGGCTAAAGATAATTGATCCCAAAATGGAATTCTCTCAGCAAGACATTTAAAATGAGAATCTGAAGATCAATCAAGTAGAATATTTTGATTGCATGATATATTTGGTGAATATATCAATTCAATTAATTAAGAAAATGTCAATATTTGATAGACATATAATAAAATATCTAATATGATTACAGTTAATATAATAAGATAGGTACTATAAGTATAATTTCTCAAATATTACTGATATCTAATACCATCAACTTTAATTGTATGAATATATCATATCATACATTTCTTCTGGCTTTCTATTGTTTCCCTCAATTTTCTCTGTATTTTGAATAAATTAGGTAACAAAAGAAGGGTTAATTCAATAATAATAATACACATAGTGGAGATTTCATCCTGAAATAATTCTGTCCCGCAGATTCCTAGACAGCTGCAAAATACAAGATTTTTTAAATATTTTCTGTATAATTTTAGTAAAGTAATTTTCTCAATTATCCACACAGGGTAGATTTATTGTTTGTAAAATTTGTAAGAAATAAGTCAAGCTTGAAGCATCACCTTTACCTACTGTGTGTGTGCCGAGTTTAACTGACATTAATGAGTATTTGTAGCAGTCTATTGTTTATTAGAAACTCGTCAACCTTTTATCAAAGTGTAACATGATTTTTTTATTCTTCACTGATTACTCTGATCAAATTGCTAGTTGAAGTAAAAATAAATTTCAGGTTTAAAAGAAGGACATCTGTCCTGTTTACACAGTAATTATAATGTCAAATCTTCAACAGTTTCATAAGAAACAATACCTATTAAATGTATGGCTTTAAAAAACACACTTATATTTATTTAGGTCATGATGTAAATATCACTCTTTGGGATTTCCACATTTTATTAATCTGAAAGAAAATTAATACATTAAAGGGATACAGTTGTTTAAATATTTGCTTAAACAGGTGATTTCAGCTATCCATATTACTTAATAAAATTAAAATTTGATGCCTGTTTTTCCTGCAATGATACAGTGCCACTCCTGTTCAGATTGTTGTAACTTTAAAGGTGTCACGAACAATCTTGCGTGCAGTTATAAGACACGACATAATTATATAAATAATAGCAATACACCAGAATATAGTCAATAACATTGAGCAAGTGCCTATGGTCAAAATATTTGCAACATTTGTTTATAGTGTTGTAGAACAACCAGACTTTGATGCTGAAAAGTACTAAAGATAACTGAAAGTGTGAGCCCTTCTGGCTAGTAAAGAAATAAATAGATGACTTCATGACTTCATCTCAAGTCTGAGGCTATGTAGGATATTCTGAATTAAAAGAAGTCTCAATAGTCAAAAGCATTTACTGTGCAAAACATACAATCACAGTTTCTCAGAATGAATTGCAATTTTCTGTAGATTTGTAACTAAAGACCTAGAGAGTGCAATGAAATGATCCTATTACTCTTAATGAGAGAAAATGTCATTCAGTCCCATCTAAAAACTGAGTTTCACTTCAGATCTGCATCATTAAGGTTATCTCTGTTTCCATTGATACATGATGTTAAGACATTAAATAGCCCCTTTAACACCAGGCTATAAAGCTTTTCGTTTTTGGTCTGGATCAGGCTGCGATAAAATATTCCCATTTACATAACTTGAGTGGTCTGAGAATGGCTCTACAGTTGTAGTGTAAACGGTTGAGCGTTCTCTGCACAGTCATCTGTGAAACTCTTCTAGACGAAGTTAAAATTATTCCTTGTTGTCACCCTGATGTAATCAAAGACATCTGGATGTAACAATTGCACTGTATAATGACAAAATGGAAAAAGGTGAAGGTCACTTGTTAGGCAGCACATTAAATGTTTACATTACATCAATTTATCGAGTCCATTCTGAGAACCATTCTGAGACAACTTGTGGCCAAAGAATTGATACGGTTTTCAGAACGCTCAACCGTTTACATTACACAAAATTAATCCATACGTCCAGATACATTCTGAGAACGGATAAATTTTGTAATGTTAGGGGTTATTGTCAGTATGAATCTTAACTAAAAGTGGTTGGTATGCAAGCTGATGAATTATGTGTATAAATTGGTAATAAGCTACCATAATTAACACTACTTATTAAATTTTATTTAGCATTTACAAAATTGCATCAAGATAATCTAATGGCACAGAGCTTGTTAAATAAAAATAGAGAGAATATTGGCAGTTTGCTAAAGAATACAAGAGAAAACAATTAAATATTTTTTGTAGAAAATGGTATAATAGTAACAAAAGATAGGGTGATGAATTATAGGCTAATTAAATGCTTAATTAAAAGTGTCATGCAATCTGATAGTGTATTTTTCCTATGATGGTAAACAGTTACTCAGTACTTGTGTTATTTTCAATTAGAATTCATTATTTTAACAGATTTTATCAGAAAAACACAGTAAAATTATAAATGGTTGTAATTGAGTAACAGGAATGGTATTATAAGACAATAATTGATTTGAACCACACTGCTGGTATAATTACAAATATCCTCTCTTTTACAACACAGATTATCTTCTTTCCTTGATAATCATGACGTACTTTTAAAATACATAAACAACTTGTAACCTGCCTTTTGTACTTGTAGTGTTATCATAAAGTTTTTTCTTTTAGTTAGTCGATCCTACATAGATAACAGAGGCTTTGGTGGCTGTGGTGGCTGAGGATGACGAAGACTTGTCTGCTAACTTGCAATTTAGGGTTTTGCACAGGTCAAACACTATCTTCTCATTTCTGCATCAACCTAAACAAAAACCCCTTGTGCCACAATCTGTACACATTATGAAAGTCAAAGTAAACCTATGTCGCAGACTTAAGAGTTCTGTGAGTCTGAGCAAGTATGTGATGTCGTTAACTACTAGACCCATTCTACCCAATCTAATGAACAATGCAAGATATGACAAAATCTATAACTTGAACACATCTTTTTCGTGGTAATATTAACTTGGTCAATTCAGTCGGTGACCATTGTGCTAGACATTCTTTTTATAAGCCGTTTAGAGTCAGTAATATTATTATAAATTCCCAAGGATTTTCTATGAACGGGAGTTCATTAGATATAAAATCCTGCAAGAACAATGGGATGACATCACTAGGTTTATTAATACTGATTATTGAATAGCTTCATACTGGTAATCTTTAACTACAATCAATTGTAATTAAATTTTGTCCTCAATTACCATTACCTTATTATTGTACTATATTCATTTCAATTAACCTTTAAATTACACTACTTAATGAACAATTTTCATTTTCAATTATTAACACCAAATAAATGTTTAAAACACTGAAAATATCAGAATTTCAACAACAGATATGCTAGATTTTCATATATATATACAGACTATGTGAAATCTTTTTTTTCATCCTAGTTTCCTGTAACTGATTTGGCAAATAAGGACTGGATGCAAATACTACCAATTTTGTCTACACACCAAACTTATGTTAATATGTTACAGGACCTACAAATATTTGGTTCTGAAGTAGCGATGAGTTTCAGGGCTCTATCTCTTGAAAAGACTCAAACTACATTTACCAAGGTTACTCTGGGATTAATCTGCAATGTTCCTACAGATAGACAGATCTTAAAGGAAAAGTCCAAAACTAAAACTGACAAGGACAAAGCATCAGAAGCTTTATCTGTTCTGATGGACAATGAAACCAATGACCAAAATTTAGCAAACTGACCACAGTCCTTGCATAACATCACAAAACAAACAGGACATATAGAAGGGGCCAAAACATTAAGTTGCATCTTTAACGCAATAAAAAAAAACTCTCCTAATTCCTGTAGTTCTTATACAGATCACATATTACACAGAAATGACACTTGTTGTCATGGAAAATCTGTTCCTGGCAATACAAGACCCATGCTTCCATGCATCCACATGCATTCATCAGATTTACCAGTTTAAATTAGAGAGAAAACCCTGAGAAAACTTGCTTGTTGGATCTGAATTAGACTTGTGCATTAGTACTTAAAGAACACAGAAGGTGTGTCAGCTCCTCATTATTGTGAATGAAATGGACTGATTGGTAAATCTAAGGACATCTGAGCTAAATAGGACATCTTGATCAGATAGTTAATCAGATGATTTTTCACAGATCTAAAAATAAAACTGGTAATACATACCAAGATATTCTAGCATTTCTAGATTTAGTAGACACAGTAAGTCTTATATACAGTGTAATATATTAGATTTTGAAATTTAACAACAAAGCAGTATAATATTAATGATCTCTATTATAATTATATTGATATTGACTAAGATTTAATAAAAATACGAACATAATGAAACAGTAATGATAAGACAGCTGTCATTTCCATCAATTTGAATAATTACTTTCTTATCATTTAATTAAACAGCAAAAAAAAAAAACATTTTTGCTAATAAGTAAAATCAAAGATTAGATGTTACTATTTTTAGATTAACAGATTCTTATAAGTTGTAAATATCTTTAATCAGCCTCAGATAATTTTATTCAAAAATTGATTTTTAACTTTTAATTTGCCCTGTAATCATCATAAAGATATTGTATATGTATATAATAATTTGGAATGATATGCTAGACTTGCTCTTCTACCTTTCTTTACTATTAAATAATCTTAAAGATTTCCAAAAATTTGAGTTCAAAAATAGATTCATGTAAATATATCATGCAAAAAAAAATGAAAGCCTGTCACTTTAGAGCTCCAGTCAAACATGAATGGCAAATATAGGCACAGAACAAATCTGATACATACAAAACCTTTGACAATAAATGTCTCTTGTGCAGACGTCAACAGTTTTTGTAAAACTTTTAACTTTGTTACAGAACAAGATATGTTATTCACTCTGAACTCAAAACCTTTAATAATTCCATTCTGCTGTTACGGTCATTAATTATTTTTTAAGACATTAAATGAATATATTATCAGCCTAATGATGTTTGGAGTGAAAATGGCTAATATGTTATCTTAATCAGTTTAAATACATTTTTTCTACTAGCTCAAATTTTAATCAAGATTCTTAATCATACTTTTCTAACAGAAGTTTGGTTTTATCAATTTCTTGACAGGTTTTCATTTTGGCACAGCAAGAATTATTTAACATTAATTCCAATCAGTCTTACTCTAAAATATTTGAATCAGCTGAAAACATAAATTTTATTTGCAGTACATTAATTTTCTTCTTATCACAATTTTTAACTTGTTCTGATAACATATCTACTGAATAGCCCCCTAGAACTAGCAAGGGTAGATAACCCTACCACCAACAGTCAAAAACTTTCACAGAGAAAGTAGGCAATGTACTGGAATAGAGGAGTATAAAATCACCAGATAAAACAAATATTCTAATTCCAGGCCTATTTTAATTTGATCAGACAGTAGTTAGTATTTAATAGTACTTCTTCTTACTTTCTAGAGAGGGTGATTGTCTTACACTTGTTGGGTGTGTGGTGCCTCTCACATTCACCTTTCACAGTTGGAAATACTTGATATTTTGGCAATGTGCCTAATTAAGCTTCCTGACTAAAGGATTCCTTTTAGAAATGATAGCTCTCATACAAACATATAGGCACCTGCTATCATTTGATACAGACCTGCCAACCTCTCATCATATTCTTTGGATTACACTAGGGGCCATATTTAGAGTACAAAACCACCTTTGTCTGTTAGTGTTTTGTTGTATGTGAAAATGACAAGTTCTGTGATATATTTAACATTTGAATAGAGGGTAGTTATTATTATGATTAATAGGTTACATGTGATAAACTTTCAACTACTGTACTAGACATAATTTATAAACCTGATTATTTTATTACTTCATTTACATAATTCTATAAGACATTCTTCTTCCTACATCTTCTTTAAAAAAAATATGACAAATTACCTGTCTTCTGACAAATATACAATCTCCAGGAATATATTGAATAACGAAGAAAATACAATACAAAGTGCTGAAAAAAACTGAGTACAAAGGAACACATAATAAACAACTTTCATTGAAACAGATTTTCTATCTATTCAATTATGCAAATTAAGAGAAATAATTCAGCAACAAGTGAGCACCTCATAAATTGTGCAATAATGAGAGTGGATATACATACTACATATCACCTTTGTCTTAGAAAATTTCAAAGCAACTCTTACTGTTCACAAGTTACAGATTACAGATACAAAAATACATACATTCATAATATTAGTGAATAGAAATAAAACCTCAGAATAACAGAATACTGAGTTGGACTTTCTCTTATAAACTAAAGAGGTCCTCACATTCTGACAATACAGACTGCACCAACAATATCTTAATTAGGACAAGTAGTTCGGAAATAGGGCTGATTTTTTTTGGATTTCAATGGATGATGTAACCAAGGTCAATAAAACGATGAATAAGTATTGGTAATTTAGTCACTATGCAGTCAGAATGATCCAAACTTATTAATAGATATTGTATGCTTAACCTCAAAATATATTTATATCATTTCTTCTTCCACAAACCTAGTATCAGACTTTTAGAAAAGCCAAATTTTTTATCAGCATGTAAGGCAAAAATTTAGATCACTCTATCCCTTTTAATAGGAACAGCATGATGAGAAAAGGATAAGCAAGTAATCAGTATTATAGACAGGAATCAAGGCACCATATATATTAATTTCTATTTAACAGTATAGACATGCAAATTGGAATATTGTAACTGGGTTTCCTCAAATATCATTTTTTGGATTAAAACATGCAAGATTGCATGATGAAGTAATAAATTCCACTATTGTGCTAAATATTCATTAATGATAGGTTAACTTTATACATTTAAAAAATCACCAATATTTAGAGAGTCAGACAATATTTTTTGTCAAATTTTATTAATGGAAATGAAGTAAAGATTATTCTATGACTTACAATTATCAAATCTCATTTTCTCAGACTACATGAAATAATACTGCTTTCTACATCTTATACCAATTCTTCAAATCTGTAAAAATAAAACTACATTTCAGATACAGTTTTTACCAATGTGTGGGATGAGCATAGGACAGGTGACTGCAATTTTCACACAAAATTTTACAATCAATTTATGGTCAACATTATTTCAAAATATTATATAACTGTTAATTCCAGTTAAAAAATATAAATAAATAAAATTTACAGTTCATAATCTCCAACTTTAATAAGTTATGTGAGCATATATTCTTGTTACATATTAAATCATAAGTTCTTTAAGCTCTCTAAGTCAGAGGCTAAGCTGTATCTTAAATTTTAAAATCGTTGCAAACTGCAAAAGAATCACACTTGATCTTGCTGTCTTGATCATATACCTAAAAGCCAAGTTTTAAAAAAATGCTCTGTTAGTGCTGAAATGGAACTTGATCTCCCATACTTTATGAATAGCTATAATGAGTATCAAAAATGTCAAAAATTGCATATTGAGCATTTTAGATGTACAATATCCATGCAGATGTGGGTGTGTAAATACAACGACCAAAACTTAAAATACATTTCTTAATTTTTAATTTACTAAAAAGGTCTCCTTTGAAGTGGTAAAAAACATTTTGCTCTCACTGATATCACCATCATATATATATCTGCATACTGAACATCCATTGAGCCAATTTTTATGAGTTTTGGTAGGTCAATAGACAGAAACTCAAAAAATGTTCATAAAAATTCTAAACTCCAATTTTTTATGTACATAAATTTGCAAATTATCATAATCACATCAAAACTGTATTCTATTCCACAATCCAATTTTGACACATTTGAGCTAAGTCAAGGCAATAACTCACATCAAATTGGCCTTTAATACTGAACTGAACTGAACTGATATATTATTGATATACATCTGAATACCAAATTTTCATGTGGGCGTATAACAAAAATGTATGTCACTCTGAACACAGAGCAAGTATTGTTAAAATAACATGATGCACAGTGTCTTAAGAGAAAGGGATCAACTGGTGACAGAAATATAGGTTCGTTGTCAAATATTACATAAATTACAGCCTCTAAGAAACACGAATTATTAGTTTATGGAACACTGGAACTTTAATACAAGTACTATGAGACTTAATTTTTTGTTAGATTGTGCTCCAAGATTATCTGTAATCATCTTTGAATATAAGATAATATCAAACAAGCAGTCAACAAAAAATAAATATTCTTGATTAAAGTAAAAGCTAATCCCCATGATCTTCAAAATCAGAATAATTACTTTCCTTTCGATATGAAAGCTTTATTAGGAAATGTCTCAAAAAATTTATTATTTCATCTAAATCCAATTTTTTTCTACATTATTTTTGTGAGTTGAAATGGATTTGGGAGTAATTCACTTATTACTAATACAGTGTTATTGGTCTAATGTTGTCAAGCTTCCATTATGTTCATCTAAATTATTAATCTGTCTGATTTTTGCCTACCAAACCATATCATTAAATTGCCAACTTCTAGTCCTACTTTCAGCTCTACTACACCTCTTATTGCTTTTCACTATTTTTATGTGTCAAATTAATTAGAATGGATAACATCATTTTCCATATTTTAGAATAACATTCTCCATTATTTTCAAATATTTCAGATATAAATTGTCAGATAGATAGACTAGTGAAATATCCAAGTAAACAATAAAATCTGTTAACATATATAACGCGGGGTATTTTCTATCTAGCTATTCAGCACTATATTGGTCTGAAAATATGTATCAGTGCCTCAACACCAGTGTGATTTCTTGTCAAATATCAATGGTTTCTGAAATTCTCAAATTTCGCCACATTATGACACTATTCATGTATTGTAAATACTATTCAAGTCAAATGGTATTTGATGATATTTGATAGGAAAGTAGGTCATAATCTTAGAAGCACCCACACCAGACAAGAAACCAGAGAGGAAATAGAAGCTATAAGTGTCTTCAATGCACAATAATAGACTATAAAAAACATACATAAGTTATTAGAATCTTGTAAAAGATACTTTTCTAATCATGCACCAACAAAATGTCTTGGAACATTTGTCCAGAATTGATATTTTCATGCTCTAGTCTAGGGAAGAATCAGAAACATGTATCAATATGTGGCAGTAAACAAGAAGAAAGCTACTGCAATGTGATGACATCTTAAAAACTGATGAGATAGAATGTTCTCAATAACATCTAAAAGCTCATTTACAAACATCCATTAAACATTTCTCAGCTTACATTTTATATACGTTCCCATTAAATTTTTCCCTATTGTAATTATAATATGAAGAAAGAAGTCTTCATTCTTTTCTAATAAGGTTGATAGTTATTTTCTATCACACTAGGATATTTTAATGAAAGTGTCAAATATCAGCAAGTTTAAATTACTTTATCTATCAAATCTTTTGGCCACTGAGTCAAACTAAAACAAATATTTATTTGATAGCTTTATGTCAATTTATGAGTAATATATAATTTCAAATTAGTATTCTGTAAGCAATCTTACAGCTCAATTTCCTAGACTTTATTAAAATGCTAACAATTAAACAGTGTCTTCTTAAAACATATGTAAACTTATATACATAATAAAAAGTGGTGTTGAATATTTACTTTCTCTAAGATATATAGGTAAATCATGAATATATCAAACATGTCATTATGAAATTATTAAAGTGATATAACAACTAAATCTTAGACAAATAAGATATATCTGCATATTTAAGGACTACTTATAAACTAAGAAATAAAAAGGATGCTGGTGATGCATATGTTGATAGTAAAATAGATCTCACACTGTATGATGTTGTGTGCAGAACCAGGTTATGACATGATGGTATGTTCAGTCGTCTAGTGTGAAGGCATATGCCATCATGGGCAGGCAGAATATTTAGGTACTATCTAAATTTATGCTTAGATCAAATTTTCGACTGCCAGGTTTAAGATCAAGCACCTAGGTCCCTGTGTTTACTTTGAAAAATATTCGCACAAAATGTGGAAGATATCATTACGGACAACTCTTTTGACCTTTCATATCAGAGAGTTATTACTGAAATAGGCATCATTTTATCCTGCACTGGTTATAGTTATGGTGCTCAGGAAAAAGATGATGTCTTTGATGTTTGATTTTAGCAGGATATGTCATCAGGAAAACTGTCAGTCTTGTCCATTGCCATAGCTTTGCTTTCTTTATCATCAGGCATCATCCTTGCCTTAAAAATACCCTACTCTAATTTTAGATAAGTGTTTTTTTTTTTCAAATTAATTGAAATGCAAATGATCCGCTACTTATCTGGGTAGATGCACGAAAATTGTTTTATCCCTTCAATTATACTAGTAATTTTTCTTTCTTTTTCTATATATGTTCGAGTATCAAGAATAGACGAGTCGTCATTTAATTTTCAAATGGGGATAAATTCTGTACACACATAGATTTGAAGGTTAAAATTTTGAGGGTGAGCTGTGAACACAATTACTTAATAGCTTAGAGAAATATTCCCATTTCTGAGACTAAGATACAAATGGTCAAACAGATGGCGAATGAGTCCATTTAAAGCATGCATATACTTAATAAAGTTGTCCTGGGGTACAAAGTGGATATTTTTTTTACATGGCTCTACATACTCAGGTACATAGAGATTGTGAACAATTGTGCAAAGATCAGACATTGGTGAAGAAAAAACCAGCAATCGGAAAAATATTAACTTTAATTGTCAAGCTGGTAAGTATTACAATCAATATATGGAGACATGACTGTGGATGCTCTTTTATTTCACAAATATAATACAAGGGTATGTTATGTATGCGCTGCCACTTATTGCTGAAAACCCTTTACAGATATTGTTGGCATTCAACACCTAAGGTTGAAACTGGGGAGGCAGAAGAGCGCTTTGCACTGGAGCTCCAGGATACTCTAGAACTGTCAAAATGTGCCAGTCACATATGTGTTGTCAAAGTATGATCACCTCCAATAAGCTATCATTTCTGAAAAATAGCCATGGGACTTAAAAATTGGTGAGCAATAGTCCGGTGAGCAACTGTCAGAACATAACTCTTTGCATGACAATATAAATATTTTCAAGTAAGAAATCTTGAGATCCAGGTCAGTCTAGTTAAAAGTGTATCAATAATATGATATAAAATAATGAAATTAATAATTATATAGAAAGATATAGATGTATATAATAATGTAATTAGGAACGAATGTTTCTGACTGATAATTATGCGTGTTAAGATATATATGTCTAAATATAATTAAAATATCAATATAACTTGATTAGAATTAGAATTTCAATATGATGAATGGTATTTGCCTTTTGTTCCTAGGGAGAAAAGTTTCTATAAGAATGTATTTCAGATCACATGTTACCATAAATATAATAGTCTTAATGATTGGCTTAATAATAAAAATATTGATTAAACTTAATGTGTATACTCTTGATTACTAATAATATGATTAGATATGCCATGTGGTCACAGCTGCTAAATAATTAAATTAAGATCTCCATTCTTTTATTATTGCAAAAAAATATATTTATTTGTTTACAATCAATATGGATTGCATCAATAAAATATCTTTAGAGATGAAACTTCAAATGAGAACATCTTCAGGAAGAAGATAACACTATTGGTCAAACTGAAATTGCAAAAGAATCATTCCTCTTTAGTAGATACTATGTTATAAGACATAATTGTATCTTTGTATCAGAGAATGGTTCATCTGTAAAATAATATATGTATAGCATTGGTACCACAAGATGTTGAGATAGCTTCATAACGCATCAGGTTATGATTAATCAGATCCTTTTTAAAGATTGTTTTTCAGAGATGGTGCAAATGAAAGGTGGGACCTTGAATGTTAATTATCATTTGGCCCCATCAGAAATGGTAACTTTATTTTTCCTCTTTCTGGAAAGAAATTTTGGTTTGAGTGAAATGAGGACAGATCAGTAATGAAATACCTTTGAGCTTAATACTTGATTTAAAGGGATATTTCGCTTTTTTAGTAGGTCTAAAGAGTTTTTTGCTTATATTGGTGAAAACTATAAACCTATCTATAAAAAAAACAAAAAACATCCAGCCGTTTTTTAACACCAAAACTTGACATAAAAGGCAACCTTTTAAAGTTTGTTATGCATTTTGCTTGCTCTTTCAAACCTACTGTACGAATTTGAGTAATATAAACGACTAATTGTAGAGAAATATGTCTCCTACGTTACTAAATATAATGAGCCATTAGAAAGCCAATCACCGAAACTAGGTCAAACTGCTTAATTAACGATTTGTACTCTCAGTTTTTAATCGACACTTTTAAAACAAATTCAGTTTGATCAAGTAGATACATAGATATAAATAGCATACCTTAGTACTATTTTCACGTTTAATTTACGTTTTCGATGATGAAAACGTTTTACAAAAAAGCGGAATGCCCCTTTAAGGTATCTAAGAAGGTTTTGAGAGAGGTCAATAGCCATGGCTTAATTCTTACTTGCTGTGCCCAGCCCCTATGGACCCCACCCGCACGATGAGGCTGCAGATAAGATGACATAGCTTTATCCAAATGACATTCTTAATACATCAATGACTTGCTGAATTCAAGTTTACTATTACAATCTTTAATTAACACACATGACTGACTCCCATCTGATCTTAAATGGGAGCTATAATTGACATAGTAAGAGCCCTACAATGAATGCATACCATGTTCTGGGGGGAGGGGGGGGGGGGGGACAGGGCAAAATAAACTTATGGCTTTTTTCATATTCACAGGTCAATATCATTTCTTATCACTTTTATGATATAATTTGCATATTTCATCACATGCTGAAGCACTATAGACATACTGAAGCTGTTTCAAAAGTCATATGCTTGCTACCCTAAAAGATAGATTGCCAGGCAAGGTAATATATGCCCACTGGCAGCTTTGATTTTGAATAGAAATATTTAGCAGTACAGTAACAGTCACCAGTATGAAATATTCAACCTTAAGTCATACATTTCTTTTGAACTCTTTAGGGTGATACTGAATAATAATGAGTTATTGCCCTTGTTCTTGAAAACGTGTTCAATTTTTAGCTTGTGAAAACTTTAGACGGCAAATATTTAACCTTCAGCGTAGTACTGAATAATAAAACCAAGTTTTGTCAAAATCTGGCAAGAATCATGCCTTTTAGTGTTTAAGAGATAAAATTTGAAAACATGAAACATCTTTCAATTTTTTTGATTTTCGATAGGGTTCATCCATGGGTGATAAGTTTCATCCAAATGCACCAAGAATTGCATCTTCTAGAGTGTTTACGAGTGTTTTAAGAACAATAACTCATACTAAATATTTTTCTATTTTTTCTGATTTTCAATAGGTTTCACACTTGGGTGATTACAAACAACCATACCAAGTTTCGTAAAAATCAATCATGAATTGTGCCTTATAGAGTGTTTATGAGCAATTGTGGACGGATGGACCGACCAACGCACAAACCGACCGATGGACGGGGTGACGACAATATACGCTCCCCATTTCATGTGGGCATATAAAAATTATCTGATCATCAGCGATGACCATAGGGATCATCTTCATAATGACATTGACCCATAGAATAAACATACTAACGCCCACTATCAGCTGTCAGAAATGATAGCAAAGCCTTTGGTAACGTAATAATGAACTTATATAGATTGAAATAGTCAAGACAAAACCTCAAAATCAGTTGCATCAAATTACCATCAAATTCAAACATGAACAAGGTCTCATTAACGTACTCACAATGGCAATAATGAAACCGTTCTTCGGATTTAATACCAATTTCAATCAACAATATATACATGCATACCATATTTCATTAAGATCTGTTAAAAACTGTAGCCAAAACTTTATTAAGTCAAGGGCAATAACTCCAAATTCGAACTTGACTGAGATCTCATCAATATATAGATGTATACTACGTTTCATCAAAATTGGTTAAAACCTGTAGCCTCTATCGTGTTTACAAGCCAGATCTCATCAATATATACAAGCATATCAAGTTTCAGCAAGATAGACAAATACTGTAGCCTCTATGGTGCATACAAGACGGACAGACGGACGGGGGCAACCGCAAAATACGTTCACATTTGCATGTGGGCGTTTAAAATGCAAAAGGATCCATAATGAATTGTTGCCTGTAGAGTGAGCAAGAGTTGCACAATACAATTATTAGAGTGAAAACGCTAAGTTGCACACAATATTTCGATGAAAAATGATAAGTTCATCATGAAAATCGATAGGGATTATCTTCATGACATTGACCTACAAAATAAAAATCAAAAGAATCTGTAAAGAATTGTAGCCTGTAGAGTGAGTATGCGCCAAATGTGAATCGACTTATTCACAGATTGTGAAATAGTCTCCTTTTACATATCACCAATTATATACTTGGTCTGTCAATCATGCCTGTTGGTGTCTTGAAAAGGGTACAGACTTATAAACTAAGGACTGTTTGAATTTAAAAATAATCTATAATTCCTATAACCATCAATATGAATACAAATATCTTATCAGAAATATACAAGCTGAGAAAAAAATTGTGAAATGTATCTGAATGTCTGAAAGTGAATGTTATTTATTCTTTTAAAAGTAACCCTTAAGTAACCCTTTCACCCTTCAGCCATTAATGACCAGTGGTCAGTTTAACTGTTAAAGGCTAATTATGGACAATACCAGTATCAGATGGCCTCATGTTCTACAGGTTTGTATAAACAGTGCCCCTGATTACTGACCCATATAGATCAGCGTATCATCCCACTAGTAATAACAAGCAGACAGTATTCACTACAGTATTGAGACAATCTAACCAATCCATACAAACACGCACGTCTCATACACTATTGAAGATCAACGCTAATTTCTTCTTTCTACATAAAACACGACATAACAGTCAAATAATTCTACATAAAATAATTCAACAAGTGAAAAAGTTAAAAATAACAATACCTTATAATGATGTTATTGTTGGAAGTATTGATGCCGAAGGATAATAATATGAAGTGTGTCGTAACAGGAGCACTGTCGGTAGCTTATCAATAATAGAATAATGAAATGCACGTCACCTTATCGTAGTGATCTGCAAGCGTTTAATCAAATGGGTGACCTCCTCTACAGTAAACCATCATCAGCATAAATTACAGCTGGCTTTTGTTTGCTATGAAGGAACTGAAGACAAGACATTAAGTGAGGACATTAATATGGCCACTTGTAACAAGCGTTAATTTCATTTCACTCTTTTCCCATCATATTCTTAACTTTACTTAACTATCAACTAAACCTTATTGATTTCACGTTTTATTAAATTAACCATTCCTTAATATCAGACATTTTATATTGGAAAGAAAAAATCGAGTATAAAACAGTTATTTCAAGGGACTAGCATCCCCACAGCTTAGTATTTATCATACATCAGTTGGAAACCCTTCAAAATTTCTCATTAAAATTAAATGTCAATCCGTCTATGAAATTTTAAGATATATTCAAGGCAATTTTTTCTTTAGAACACTACACGTCTAAAAAATTACTATGATATATATTTGATACAGTGTGGGTGGATAGAACATCCTTCTTCAGTTATTGTACCAAAAAAGCAATGACAGAGACTACAAGACACCACATGACAACATCAAGCAACTTATAGATAGACAATATTTTCAGAATAATAATTCATTTCTGGACAAATTTCTATTTCTAGAAACCAAAGCCCCCTTCACGCCGGGCTGCTATAGAACATTTCGTTCCCTGTCAGGACCAGACTGTGATAAAATGTGGTCATTTACATTATAGTCAAGTCAAGAATTTTGAGAACTGTTTTTTCAACCTCTGAATGGAATGGACAAAGTGCTTAGTAAAACATAGTTTGATTCTTAGCTTTTTTGGGATTTGCTGAAATCATACCTCTCAAAAATGTTATATCCAAAGACTCTGATTAAGGCACTAAGACAGTCATAAACTAATTTTAATTAATAATGCTGAAGGCAATAACCCAATTGATTTAGATAAATTTGGTATGCATGTTTATTATAGGAGCTCCTCTGAAAAGTTATGAGTAATTATCTTTGACTCAACTGAAACACTACAAAATTTGATTGTGTATGTATTAGAGGCCACGGTTGTAAGTCAAAACTCTGGATTTGTTGAATCTTGATAGGCTAGAAGCATTTTGATTTACAAATCTTTAATCTTAATAATGTAAATGGGATAAAGAGTTTTTTTGATTTAAAAAATTGGTACAGTGAGTTTGGTAACTTTGCTCATCAGGGTCGGTTCTAGGAAGTGCAGGGCCCCATTAGAAAAGTGTCACCAGGGCCCTTTTTACTCCACAAACTGTGTTTCCTTCTCCCTGTGTTGCTGTTTTAATCTTCGCAAAGATAAATGATATGTCATACATAAAGATGACCCACAGGGGACTTCATCAGCAACAGCAGTGTTGCATGTGCCTCCATTCTCCCTCTCTTGTTTGCACACCATTTTCCAACAAGCTTAAAGATGGGTTTCCTTATTTTTTAGTGTCAAATTAAGCAAAACTATTTGATTAATGGTGTTTCTAATGAATCATGTATTCTTAATCATATCATTATGTTCTTATTGCATTTAATTAAAGAGTTTTATCCATTCATAAATGTCCATGTATGTACAGTCTGGATACACAAAAAAAATACTTTTTGACCTTTCTTGGTTGGTCACTCATTGGAATTCTGCCGGTAATTCTATTCTAATTTAGGTAATCATGAATTAATTATGGACATATGAGACAAACTGGTATTTTTCGATGTCATTAGAACACCTCTTCTTTCTATTCATATTAGTATTAGCATTTTCATTTTCATAAATGAAAATAAGGGAACCCATCTTTAAACATAAATGATGACATGGGCCATGCCTTCCCTCCATAAGCATCCAAATTACATAAAATACAGGATCTAAGCACTTTCTTTTCAAACCTTTTTCTGTTTGACCGCCCTGTAGAATGAATTTGAAAAAAATTGCACTGGCCCCTCCAATCTGAAGTTCTGAAGCTGCCACTTGCCCGAAGACTATTTTGTGTTTTTGTTAGGTTATGATTAAGGATGATAGTTATGACCCTGCTACTTTCCTAATTGTTCCTAATTGGGTTTTTGGGGTTTTTCTTTTAACACAGTATACCTCTGCGGTCATGAGAATCAGAGAATGAGAGAGATATGTAAAGATTTGATTTTGCAAGGAGACAATGAAACGTTTCTTAAAATTCTTACAATTGTGTAAGGAAGAGCTCATCTCAATTTGAAAGTCTATCATAACATACTATCAATTGTTGAAATGTTAACCAAAAAGATCACAACATAATCAGTCTTACATGTAAAATATGCTTTAAGATTTACACTGGCAATTAGATATTACTACCACACCTATTTACTGTATTATCAAATTTTACTTTTGAGATATTTCAAAGTAATTTTCCGACATTTTTATAATACAGATAATTCTTGTAATTATATCTAATTGTTAGTTTTAACAATTAAACCTAATAACATATGTGAGGCAGGAAAGTTTTTTTATCATAAAATCTACATCATTTCATCCAAGATGGCCTTTTTGAAGTTTGTAAACTATATCAAATAATATATAAAATGTAGTTTTATTATCGTTGAAGGGGGTAGTGTAATTAAATGTTTAGAGCAGCCATGACAGTATAAATAAAACTAGCCTACTTAATTTTGATCTCATTTCTTCCACCTTAATTAGGCTTTTGTTAAGTAGAGAAAGGCCTTTACTAAATCAGTCGTCTTTCTACCTGACGCGCATTTCTAATTAGTTCACATTCCTCAAATACACAATCTAATTACACACTTTTCTTGAGGCTAAAGAATTTATAATTAAGATAATTATCTCGTTGTGAAAGCTTTTCTAACTAAGGTGACAGACATAGACATAGCTATATGTTTATGATGTGACCTTTAGGTTACAAATATCATCTATATTTAAATATATCTTTTATTCTCTCTATATTATCATTCATAAGATTAAAATTTCTTTTTAAATTAAAATGAATTAACAAACAAGCTTCTTCAGCTTGGCCTATTTTAGCAAATTATTTTGTTTTCCTCAATAAAATCATAAAGAAAGAACTTTTAGAAGAAGAACATCTGTAATCCTATCATGAGTATGTTGCTTACCAAATAGTCACAGAAGAAACAAACCTTGGTTGAGTAAAAGACAGAGTATAAAGAATTATTTCATATTGATTTCAATGATGATAAATTAAAGCAAATGATCAGATGTGGAATGAGATTTGACCTAAAATAACAGTTAGCTAGAAACACTAGAAGTAAATGAAGAAATAACAACATATGATTCATTCTAGAAATGAGTTTGTCCATGCCTGAAGGAACAAAAGGCATGAAATGTTTATAATTACACTTTTAGCTTGTAATATAGCTCTAGGAATGCTGGCTAATTTGATTAATTTTAGATGTATAAAATGGCCACCATCCAAATTACGTCATCAATATGAATAACTGCTGGCCTGCCTTTCGAATCTATAATGAAGGAATTATTGTATAAGCTCTCCTGACAAATTACATCTTAAATTGCATTCATTATATCCAATTGATAATTTGTGTGTTAGGAAAACTAATGTAAACTGTGTTATAATGGTGAAGTCAGGACTGAAGTTAAAATACACAGAGGTATTTCAATAGAAATATTCTAAATCTAATTGATATCTTTCTCACAGGCATTGGTATACAAAATATCTTCTTTCTTGTCAACCTTATTCCAAAAAAAATTTTTCGAAGGCAAAAAGTCTAGCATCATAAAATCCAGTTATGATGTTAACTAATATTAATCAACCTGTTATCAGACACACCAACCTCTATATTAATCATATTAATGCTAGGATCGCACAATTCGTGACACTATTTAAATTAGAATTATTGTTGTGATACTTATCAGATCAGTCTTGGCCATCATTAATCGAAAAACTTTTGAACGCTTTAAATTTGTCTATGGTTGACACAAACAATCTGTTAGAACTAGTGTATCAGATCATGATGCATCATAAAAAAAGGGCAGCAAATCATATCTAATCCTGCTTACATATAGTGGTGATCAGGATCTATCAAGCTCTGTTGAGATCTGCTTCAATCTACCACGACTGGTTATGCTCTGTCAGGTACCATTGCTCAAATGACACAAATAACATTAATGACCCATGAGCAAAAAAGAGTTCATACATTTTTTACACTAACATGATCTGAGTTCTTGTGCCCATATTTTTACTAAAGAGATGCCAACAAGATGGTCCCCATTGCAAGCATATCTGGGGGAGGCTACACCAGAATTCATCCCCAGACTGTAATCCAATGAATTATGCCATTTGGGATTCTCTTAAGGAAAAGGTGTACCGGGGTCAGGAAAGGCAGGATAGTCACTTCTTGGGAGCAAATACCATTACATGAGATCTGTAACAGCATCTTGGGATGGAGAAATGGGTACGATTGGTGGTCGAAGAAGCTAAAGGGCACACTGAACACAGGTTCAAATAGGTATGTTGCATTTATATTGCATTTTTTGACATGCTATTTTGTTCAGCAAAGTACTTGTACAATGTTTGTTCACTGACTTCCATATTTTCAGGGTTGGACAACAACACCTTGAACTATCACTTTGAGAATTTTGAAAGCTTAGATACTACCTGTCAAACTTCGGGACGTTTTTACGTGACACCCGATATTAGCATTTATGAGATGCAATCCTATGGAATCAAAGAAAGGGACTATGATGTGCAGATTAAGGAAACATGCTAAGAAGAGTGGGTCAGAAGTAGATGTAACTCAACACAACTGACACAACAACACATACAAGCAGGTTTTGGAGAGTTTATCTTTTTCTTTTCTCACATTAAGATGTGGTTTCCTTTGGCGGCAGCAATAGAAGCAAATAAGAGTGAACTCACATATTCCCCAAAGCACAACCTCATTAGTTGGATGTACTACAAGCATGGTTCTAACACCAACAACCACAGAAGCCTCATCTTCCACCTCCAAGACCCCTTCTTTTCTGTAGCTTAATAAGCTTACATCTGATCTTCTGCTCTAGAATAACCAGCCTCTATATCAGTTAAACCAACCTCAGTGCAAGCTCATATTGACCAACCTGTATCAGTAGAGGTAAGCTGTAACCCCTGTACATTACTAGATAACTTTGAATACGACTTGAGTGTGCATAAATTTGTTTCCAGATATTACAGTCCATGCTAGTTCTTATTCTCAAAATAAACTAAAACTATATATATGTATTTGAATTGCACACCCAGGATAGGTATATTACTACCAGTACTTATAGCATAAGAAGGGAGACAATGACAAATAAGTCATTGGTACTCTAAAATAGTTACCAGGTTTATATTATCTGAGGTACATACCTTTTGAAGGTGAGATCAGGGGGGTAAATATTCTGTTAAAAAAAGATGTGTTGTATGGAAGAAATTCTGAAAAGACAGATTCAAATAATATCTCAATTAGTAATAAATGTGCACATTTGTAATTCTTTGTTTTACATTGAAATATATATGTAATTTTTAATGATATACCCATGAAAGAAGATCTTTAAAATCCAATTTAAACAATAAGTTTGAAAATCTCATCAATTTTTCTGATGAATAAAATCCTCTCCCTTAATTTTCATCATTCAACAGTGGTTGTTAAACTATTTATATTAACAATATTAGTCAGTGATGTGCAACGTGATGGAAAGTTGGCAGTTTGATTACTGTTCCGAACACTGATTTCAAACACATTTTAATATATGATACATCCTTCTTTATTATAGATAATCACTTCCCTTCTATTAAATAAATAAATTAAACATTCATGATATTATTTATTCAAAACCATGTTTTCCTTTTCCTAACACCTGTGACTATGAACCATCGATTTAAATACACAAACCAAATCAAACATTCATATAAAATAATTAAAAAATAAGTAATTACAGTTTCCTGAATAGAGAAAGCATTTTTTTCTAAAACAAAAGCAGTTAAGTCTCTTGTCACATCCAAGCAGTGGCAGCTGTCAATAATATGCTCATTATTCTAAAAAAATCAGAAAACATACAACTTGATTCATACAAACATACCATATGTATATTACATGAAAAAGAGCTCGCCAGGCAAGGTAATATACGCCCACTGGCAGTTTTGATTTTGTTGGACACAGATCTGTTAGCTTCCGAGCTGTTTTACGTTATATGTATTGGGCATAAAACATAAGTTCTATTTAAGGATTTAATGTAGATATTTTTGTGTTTATTAATGCAAGATTTAGGACGGGACAATTAGATGTCCATCAACTTTATTGACAGTAGAAAGATTCCCGTACCAACAGATATATTTAAAAGGTAATTCCGCAGTTTGGAAGGTCTGACCCAATGCCAAAAATATTTTAAGTATTACAGTTTTTGCTGGGTACTCTGACAACAATTACAACTGATTTTCAATGACCACGCCCACAGACAGCCCTTTTCTGATATAGATTTTAGTACCCTGTTTTGATTGACAACTGTTGTTGTAATGTTTTAAGTTTATGGCCCCATAGTTAATACCAGCAATTATTGACTTGTAGACCTGTTACATAATCCTTTTAACCCTTTGTAAAATAATTATCTTGTCTAATTAAAATGGAATTTATTTTAATTTTTTTGATAAATTTTGATTGTGAATAATGATTTATATATTGTTTTAAACCTGTGAATTTTTATATTATATTTTATATATTAGAACTCAAACACGAGTTTTGATAAATATTAAAATAACCTATTTTCAAACCTGAATATTTCAAGAAGTAAATGTCCGAAAACTCACTTTAACATATCATTTAAAAGCTTGTGGCGCATTGCAATGACACCATCCCGATTGTTGTGAAAGCACAAGTTCTAGTGATATAATCCTCTGAACATGTGAAATTTAAGAAAAATGGTTCATATCCAAGACCACATAAAATCAAAAGTAATATACCAAAATAACAAAATGTAGGAATCAAATGAAAGTGTAGCCACTTTTTTGCTTTTTTTAAGATGGCAGCTGAACAGTTAGGAATTTGCATATACGGCAAAAGCACAAAACGAAGATATTGAAGGTGCAAATTCTGTGGAAAACAAATATTAAAGTTTTTGCAAAAAATAATCTGAAAACTCTGATTTTTGTGATTTTCGACATTTTTTGGTAATTTTCGAATGTTTCTTAATTGATAATTTGTGTTCTACCCACCTACCAATTTTTGTGAAAATCGAATGAAAATTAAAGATGTTTGAATTTTGACCAAAATTTCGTAGTTATTGACAAAATTTTCGAATTTCAAATTTCTGAAACTGCAGTCGGCTCAAAAGGTCTTTCAAGATGGCACACAAAAAAAATTACGAAAATTAAACACATATTAAACAATTAATGGCCGTTTTTCAAAATTAAGGAGTTTTCCGCTACACTACAATTCGATGTCTGGAAATATATTTAAAAGGTAATTCCGCAGTTTGGAATGTCAAAAATAGAACGCCCTGCAAAAAAAATAAAAAATAAATATCTAAAAATTAATGGAAACAATACAGTTTCGAGCTCAACTCGAAAGCTGTAAATATTTGGCAGTACAGTAACAATCACCATTATGAAATATTCAACTTCAGTCATACACTCCTTTTTGGGGCGATACTGAATAATATAACCATGTTGCAAAACTTCAGCTAGAATAGGGCCTTTAAGTAATAATGAGCTAAATATTTAGGTCAATAATAATATATAAAATATTTTCTGATTTTTGATTTTAAATAGGGTTCAACCAAAATATAACTCATACTGGATTGGTTTGGGTTCATCTTTGGTGATTACAAACACTGAAACGAAGTGCCATCAAAGTCCAGCAAGAATCATGCCCCTAAGAGTGTTTTCAAGTTTAGAGTTGAATGCGTTTTCAAGAACAAGGACAATAACTCATACTGCATATTTTTCTGATGATCAATGGGGTGTGCCTTCTTGAGTGTTTACGAACCATTGTGGAAGGACTGAGGGTCATGGATGACACCAATATAAGCCCCCATTTCATGTTGGCGTATAAAAATAGCAATACTGCAACAGAGGTTCAATATATGAACCAGTTCAATAAAAGGATCTGTAGTAAGGAATTAGGCAGTGTCAAAACTAACTAACACTCATCTTCAACTTAGCTTTAACTAAATTTATTTACTTCATCTGTATACATTTCTTTCTTTTGATCCTTCCCCTTATAATATTGACACTTATTGTTTTCCTCGAAAACAAACAGCCTTAAGCATACAACCAAGTGCAAGGCAGCTTTGTTTTATTTGAACAGTTTGGTTTAAGATTTTCATTTGTTGTATAAAGTTTTATAAACATCCCATGTTAATCCGTCCTAAGATATTAAGCAGGATTAGGAAAACTATTCATTTAATACTCAAACACAGCTTAATTTTTAATTTAAGAAAAACTATTGGGATAGAAATTTATCTCATACTTATTTGAAATTATACAGATTTATATTTGTGACATTTAATGAATATCATCAGGGTTTGTGTGTATATAAGCCCAATTCCAAACTTGTTGCATAATAAATCTTCAATTTGGTTTAAATATCATCTGTAGGATTTATGAATGTATTCAGAAAAAATAATAATCGTGTTTCTCAAAGATAAAGATATGTCTGTACTGAAATCAAATAGTCAACGTGGAGTCTTCGTATTTACACATGGATTAAAAATGTCGAAAGAGATTAGAGAGAAATAATTAAAATATAAGGTTCCCACTGTGTCTTAATCACATCCCTTCATTGTATTGATTAAATTCTTAGGAAGAGGGTGTGTTTTCGGTATTTGAAAACAAAATTAATCCCTGTATTAAGCCGTTTTATGTTGACCTTTACTCTTGTGGAATACTCCGTTCACAATCAATCTAACATCACATACCAAAATGAAGAAAAATATTAATACAGATATCAGATGCATTCATTTTAGTATAAACTTTATAGTATTTAAATTGATTTATTCATATATTAAAATCCATGGTAATCCAAGTTACCTAAACCAGTGTTTTTAAAGTGTATGAGAGTATGTCCTAAACACCAATTGCAAAGAGTGGGACTTGGCAAAAGACCCTGAAAAATCAACCATTAATGATAATTAGGTTTAGTGAAAGAACAGTCTAAAGTTGAGAAGTTTTCACTTTTTTAGAAGATTGTAATACCGGAAGGAGACGTCAGACCTCACAAATGAAAGTATAAAGACATAGCCAAGGTCGGTGACCTTTGATCTTGTAAAGTAGGATGTCAAAACAGATCAAGATCACGAGATATAAAGTCATCAAAATTTCAAATTGCATACGACTATAAAACTGGAAGTTGACATAGGACAGCAAATATAAAAGTATAAATAGATAGCTAATGGCAATGACCTTTGATTCTACAAATGTCAATGTCAACAAAGGTCAAGGTCAAAAATTGAAAATATTGAATTTCCAAAACCTGTTCTTTTTTTTGAACTATGAAGCTGAAACAACTGAACTTCTAAAAAAAAGTGGCTCAAGAGATGAGGTTATTGTATGAAAAGTTCCATTTTGAACAAATGTATTCTATGCGAGTTATGTCCGTGACCAAAATGTCAATAATGAGTAATTTAACCCGGATGTGCCACGCTCACCTCCTTTTTTGGCACAGCTTTATTGATATTCAAAATGAATATGTTGTTTTCCAAATTTCAAGTTTCTACATCATACAGGTCAAAATATATAGGTCAACAAAGGTCAAAATCAAAAATTGTAAATATGGAAACCTGTTCATTTTTTGAACTCTAAAGCTGAAACAACTGAGCTTTTAACACAAACTGACCAAATGGGTAGTTGTGTGCAAAGTCTCTTTTTGAACAAATGTATCCTATCCAAGGTCGTCAAAAGTCAAGGTCATGAGATACGAACCTTCAAACTTCGAAAAAATTCAACCGGAAATTGCAAAAAATCAAAAGCGAAATTCAAAAATCAGCTTCCTAATTTTGTCCGCAATCGTTTGAAGATTTTGTTGACATAAATTATACCATAAGTTATTCAACCGAAAGTTCAAATAAATTCGCAAACAAAAAATTCGACTGTATAATTTTGTTTACTTTAGTAATCTATCACCTAAAATTTCAAGCTTTTTTTTTTGGACAAAAAATTGCAACATTTGGTTGAAAAAAAGTCTCCAGAAGTCATATCAGAAATTCAGTGGCTGAAAAATACTGCTCCTTGGCCTGTGCATTTCTAATATTCACATAGCGCTGAACATTGAACATTGTTAGCCAGCAAGACAGAAGCAGAGTTTAGAAATCATAACAATAGTTTTCAAAAGAAACAAAAGTTGAAGAGAAGATGAATTCCATCCAAACCATAAGATAGCTTGACAGGCAAGGTAATATACTCCCACTGGCAGCTTTGATTTTGAATAGAAATATTTAGCAGTACAGTAACAGTCACCAGTATGAAATATTCAACCTTCAGTCATACACTTCTTTTGAACTCTTTAGGGTGATACTGAATAATATTGAGTATGAGTTATTGCCCTTGTTTTGAAAACGTGTTCAATTTTCAATAGGATTCATCCTTGGGTGATTATGAACACTCATGCCAAGTTTCGTTAAAATCCATCAAGAATTGTCCCATCTAGAGTGTTTACGAGCTAAAAATTGAACGCGTTTTCAAGAACAAGGGCAATAACTTATACTAAATATTTTTCGATTCTTCTATTTATCAATAGGGTTCATCCTTGGGTGATTACAAACACTCATACAAAGTTTTATCAAAATCTGTCAAGAATTGTGTCTTGTAGAGTGTTTATGAGCAATTGTAGACGGATGGACATGGGTGACGACAAACTACGCCCCCTGTTTCATGTGGGCGTATAAAATTAACTTGTAATTTTTTTTATCCTAGGGTAATCATTAACAATTTCACCAATTTGTCAAGAATTTTCCTTCTGAAAGTGTTCAAAAGATAGAAATCGAATGCATTTAAAAAAACAAAGGCAAAAACTCATATCAATATTTTATATTTTTTGTGTTTTAATTTGATGCATGGTTAACAGTTTACAATTTCACTTTTTAAAGATTTGTTCTATAATTATGTCTTATGCAATGTTTATGAGATAAAAATTTGACTTATTTCAAAGAACAAGGGCAATAACTCATCAAATATTAGACATTTTTTATCATTTTTGATAAGGTCCTTTATTTTGCGCCTATAGGTCTCACATGAGCGTATAAAAATGTAAATAAGAAAGGATAATGGACAACCATTTTTTTTAAATATGTAATCAACTGATTAGCTGATGAGAACAAGTTCTTCAAACATATGTAAGAGGAACTTTATTGCTAAAAATTTAGTATTTACTTAGGCATGCAATAATATATGATTCAGTGACTGTATTGTTGTAATATCAATAAATTCCTTTAAATAAAAAAAATATGAAGAACGAAAGGAAAGAAAATGTGAAAGGAAAATTTAATTTGTGTTGTGAAAGTGAAGTAAATCATTAAGTCTGGTGCTATGATTAGAAAGAAATGAGTTGTGAGATTCTTTATAAGTTGACTACTTGATGAAATCTTTTATTGATATTTTCTGATTAATATTTACCAAGCTCAACAGATTCTCTGTCCAAATTTCATCTATATTGTATAATTAATGTTGACTGCATATCTGTAATATAGTCAGCTGTCTATTGAAGACTGTATAAGAGGAGGCGAAGACCTAACAAGATAATCAATGTAATGAAGAACTTAGCACTAACCTCTAAAAAAAGCAATATTTCCCATCTTCTAGGTTAATAACTTGATTGACCATATTAATGACTTTATGTTGTGAGTAAGCGCTCCAATTACCACTAAGATAGAGACAAGGCCATACAGCATCAGATTTTCATCTAGTTCTTACAATAATGGTAAATCAATTTTATATAACAGGCCAAACAATCTACAATGGTAAAAAATATCTTCAATTTTCGCTTAAGATCGCATCCCTTTATTCAATAAATATACATAAATGCTTCTTAATTTTATGCATGTCAAGTCTGATTTTTCAAATTAAAAGACGTTTCTAAAGCACAGCAGACTGATAATCGTTGTTAGATTACAGGGGATTGTTTCAAAATTAAAATAATAATCATATCAGAATCTGGAATTCTTAAATATGGCTGTATATTTTGAATAATTGTAAGATTAATATGTATTCTTTTTACATCATTGATTTTAGTTTATTTTATTTAAGATTTAACTCATGAATAAATGTTTAATAAAACTATACTGAATTTTATTTTTCATCCAAAAGTAATCTGCAGTCTTTTCAGAAAATGAATTATAAGAACAGTCATTTCAATCAAATTCTTTGGAATGAAACATTACACAAGCGAATTTTCATTAAGAAATGTACATTAATATAGGCCAGCCTCTTCAAATATCTTGTCAGATAGTTAAAGAATAAAAAATTACACTTCATTGGCAGATGATATCATTAAATTCACTGTCAGTCACCCTTATTATGATCGGCTGACTAAATCTTGTATAAACTGAGAGAAAAGATGGCATTATCAAAATTATTTCTCTACTGCCTCACAACTTATAATTTATAGAAAGAAAAACAAAAAAAATCCTATTACTTTAGGGGACATTCTTTTCTAATAGCACTTAACGATTGGCTGAGATGATGTCATACGATGAGGTTATAGGTTGCAATCAAATTCTGACATATTTCATTAATAACTGTGAAGAAGATGTCAAATAGCGTGAACATTCATCCTTATTACCAGTATCTTACAATAAATAAATAGCTTTCATATCAATGCATTGATTTCAATATCACCTAATCCATTTTCACTTTATTTCCACTATCAATTTCAAAAATAATTATGGCAAAACTTTTCTTTCACCAGTCATAAATGTTTTTTCATTTTAGATTGCATCTATTTAAAATAATCTTATAAATTTGAGTGAAATAACAACACACAGAAAAAATAGCATTATTGAGATGCAAAATAGACAAATCCCACTTCAATTTGGACTGTCCATTTATTACTATGTCACCAAACTAACAGCTATTGTTACAATATATGCCAAAAATAGCCCAATTTCAAATCACCTAACTATTCCATTGAAAACTTGATTATGCCAATAGAAAAGACAAAATCTATGCCCAATGTCAAGTCAAAACAAACAAGACTGCAGTGCACGAGTTTTTGGATCGCCTAACTTCAAATTGTATACTCAAAAGGTCTAAATATCAAACACTTCAACCAGATAATACCCTTGTAACCACCTACAACCCTCCTGCAGCTAATGCCTTTCATACCCTTAAATGCAACTTCCAGAATCTTGAAGATCAATATCCCCATGTTGACAGCAACTTGTAACAGCTATAGAAAAGATAGCTTACCAGGCAAGGTAATATAAGCCCACTGGCAGCTTTAATTTTCAATAAAAACTATTTGACAGTACATTAACAATCATCAGTATGAAATATTCAACCTTCAATCAAACACTTCTTTTGAGCTTTTTGAGGTGATACTGAACAATATTACCAATTTTTTCAAAATTCAGCAAGAATCAAGTATTTAAGTAATTACAAGCTAACAATTGAACGTGTTTTCAAGAATGAGGTCAATAATAATACATAAAATATTTTTCGATTTCAATAAACAATTTCACCAAGTTTCATCTAAGGCCTTTGAGAATTGTGCCTTGTGTTTTCAAACTAAAAATTGAACACATTTTCAAGAACAAGGGCAATAACTCATATTAAATGTTTTTCAATATTTTTGATTTTGGATTGGGTTTATCCATGGTGATTACAAACACTGACACCAAGTGTCGTCAAAATTTGTCAAGAATTGTGCCTTCTAGAGTGTTTAAGAGCAATTGCAGACTGACTGACGCACTTTTGCAATAAACCCATTCTTGTTAATTTATCAATGTGAAAGGTGACAGAAAGGTTACTTCCATCTTTTAATGAAATTTTCAGGTGTGACTTTTTTCTGATGAAAGCAAAATGGGAGGGGACATAACTCTTTTGACTGTAGTACTTGATTTGTCAGATCGTTTAGCATAAAAAAGATGGTAAGGCAGTGAAAGCAATTTTTTTCATTTGTGCTCTAATTCAATTCAATTCGAAAAAGATAGCTTGCAATGCAAGGTAATATATGCCCACTGGCAGCTTTGATTTCAAACAAAAATATTTGGCAGTACAGTAACAATTATGAGTATGAAATATTCAACCTTCAGTCATACACTTCTTTTGAACTTTTTGAGGCAATACTGAATAACATTACCAAGTTTCATCAAAATCTGTCAAGATCTTCTAGAGTGTTTACCGATTAAGTTCATCCTTGGGTGATTATTAACACTCATACAAAGTTTCATCTAAATCCGTCAAGAATTGTGCCTTGTAGAGTATTTAAGGGCAATTGTGGATGGACGGACGGACGGACATAGGTGACAGCAATATACGCCCCCCATTACATGTGGGCGTATCAAAATTAATCAATAGGGCCTAATTAATAATTAATAAATTTGATACTGAAAAGTTTGCACTTGGTTTTTCAAACATTTAGCCAGCAAAAGATTTGATTGAAGTAATCTAATTGGTGGTGAAAAATTCTCAATGACGAGAATATCGTGCTGTGAAAGCAACCGTTAAACGCAACAAACAGGATATAGGCCTACTATTGCTGAAGGAACAGAAGTCCCCATATAGCCCCCATGAAAAGAGACTGGACTAGCTTATTCCCTCCCTCCACCAAAAGTTTTATCATTTTACATAATGTGGTATCATTTTAAGAATTGCGGCCTGGAAATTTTGTGGACCCTGCTCGGCCCACTAACCAAGTATATATAGAAATGCCACTGCTTGCACCTTGTTTTATAACATTTACTTTTTCGGCCAGTGCTTTTTTTATGAAACTATGTTCTCATTACCATTTATCACCATCATGAATGATTCTTATCACTTTTAACAATGCAGGGGACGTAACTCCACTAAAGGATCATGTTGGACTATTCAAGAAGATGTATCCTCATAATCATATCCAAAAGATCAAAAGGAATCTGTGTCATATGACACGCCGCAAAATTGTTAAAATAAAATACAATTGTTACAATCAGTAGTAAGGCCTTAGGAACATAGCGACAACACATATAATCATACATATTTTGGCCATACTGACATAGACATTGTTATATATACTGTCAAAATCATTAGACATTACTAATCGTGGTTTACAAATCATACTCACCATTTGCATAAGAGACAGTCGTAGATGTCATCTGATCATGTTATGATATTTTTAATTTAAAGTGTAACTTAAATACAACTCTGAGCTTTCGCATGCTTAACACATATTTCAAATCGACAATTTTGTTGCAGGTAGCCTAGGAATACACATCACTTACAAGAGTTACAGACATCGTGTTGGATCATAAAAGAATGGCTGGGGCTATTTGCCATGTCCAGACAGAAAGAGTTATATAGAGACTTTATGTCCTGAGCCAATTACAAGGTCATTTACCATGAGGATTTTGCGTGGCAAATTAGTAAAGCCTTTAATTAGTATCTGTCGGTAGGCCTATTGTTTACAGAGTTGTACAAAGGAGGGAAAAATATCAAAATATTGCCAAACATTCTGGGATGTCCCCGTTCCCCACGCAGTACCATAATACAGTAAAGGGGTATGTTTTCCCTGCTTCGTATCCGATGTACAACTCTTTAAGTTAAGCCTACCCCTCGACTGTATTTTGGTACCGTGGTGGACCAGAGGGCCATTGTAGAATATCCGGCAGTGTATAATTGATATATAGACACCCAAAGTTCTACCACGTTTGTCACGGTGACAATTCTCAAAAACTATCGACCCAAAAATGTGTTGGAGCAAATTCCATGAAATTCGACATTATATGTCTGACCCAAAACCCAGTTCGATATCCCATCCGAATATCACGTCGAAGGAACTGGCTAGTGCCAGATTTGTCGAGCTAGGCTACTGTTAGGCATAGGCTACCAAAAACTATATTCGCACTTAATATCTCAATTATATGTTTTATGTTCTTCAGGCATGGAAAGTAAATCAAAATTCAATTATATATGGAAATATTTAAAATTTATATACTGGATTAGGACAAAAACTAAGTGTGATTGAAGCACTATTTTCAAGAAATTGATTAGAATCAAATTAGATGCACAATATGAAATATATAATATGATCATATATAGGCTATTTCGAAATTTTATAGCGCTTGTAGGCCTATAGAAATGGAGATAAAACGAAACTAGCCTATTTATTTCAAATTGTATGGCATTCCGAATCCGAATTCTTTCACACTCGGGCTTCAATAGATTTTTCTTTTGCTAAGCAAAATAATAAAATTATTATTCAATTGATTCGAATGGAATACAACACCATGTTAGTTCTATATCTGACCAGATTATTTCAAAATTTCCACCGCTGTCTTGTCTCCAGTGTCTCCACTGATTCCTATAATACCGACTCCCCCCCCCCCTAACTATCCTATATAATTTTGTGGTCTATTGCCTTTAAAAGAATTCCATTTATTTGCTATAATAGATTTTTTGCTCCAAATTTTAAGGTTTCCTTATTTGGGTCATCGTGGTAAATAGACACTGCCTAGAAGAATCGAAAACTTCCAAATAAGGGTAGTCAGATGTTTTTCGTGGGATGGATTTTTTTCTTTTGCTGAAATTTATGTAAATTATAGGCCTATGCGAAAATCTAGAAAATGTGTCCCTTAATTTATCTGAAAATTTTAACTAAAAAGGACAGTCCGACTTAAAAGCGCAAACAAGAGCAAACAAGCGCAAACAAATGTAAACAAGCGCAAACAAGGAGCAAGCAAGCGCAAATGACGGTAAAAGGCACAGAAAAGATGAATTATATATGACATCGATCGATATTAAAGGACGCGGAAGCGATTTCAGATGCACATTGTGTGCTTCGGCAGAAAACGATTTCAAGTGTTATGAAATCGATTGTAAAGAGGTTTTCAGGCTACTTTTGGGTATCATCTGAATTGTTGCTAGTCGAATCCGCTTGAAACATATAACTTTTTTTTTAAAAATGATATTTACTTTATTCGTAACAACTTGCTTTAAAATCTACTTTCTCTTGTCAAACAGCATTAAAGTGATCCAACCCCGATCAAATCATTCAAAATCACTTTAATTCTTTTAACTCCGAAATTTTTTTTGGTAGAGAGGTAAAAGATTCATTGAATTCTGAAGTTCGACCATCCTAAAAATGTCTGTAGAGTTGCATGATTATTGCATTCTCGACAGCTTCCTTGTTTGATCCCATGATAGAGGAAAACCGTTTCGGAATATGGAAGGCTATATCATGTCTAATTAATGGAATATGCTATGATTGTCTCAACATTCTTTAATTAAAAGCTGAAAAAACTCAATTTACGCTATAAATAACGCTTTTCAGAATTGGAATTTTATTCTCATGCAGTGATCACCGATAACCGAATGTCTGCAAGTGAGAACAGTCAACGATCTGGAACTGACCATGTAGTCATTGATAGTTATTATATCACATACTGTGCGTCGAAGATAAATGTTGATAGGGTACATCGGCTACATCAAATCATGCTCTACAGAAGAAACCTCATGACAAGCAATTGTAGACAGCTTCGGCTCTGAAGACTAGGTCACAACTGCCAGCTAACAGACTGATATTCCTGTCCTTGATTTTTACTTGTCGAGTGCTTGCGCAAACTCTCCCTTTAAGTGTTGTTGCTGTATCATTTTGACAAATAGTAAAAATGTACGGTAGCCGAAATGATAATATTATGGCGCTATTTGAATGACCTATCGACATGACATTGTGTATTATTAACAGTACGAAGTCGCTAGAGGCTGTGGGAGGCCTTCGTGGGTTTTGCTGTGGTTTTGGGTATTAATTCCTGGAAGCAAAAGGGAAAAAGTTTAGGAGTGTAGATTTTTATTCTTGCAGGTTATTCATGGTAAACAGTCATGCCTTTGTTGTGTGTTAACACAGGTAAAACTGTTTGAAGTTGATCGACGTGTCCAGTAAAACTTAGCGGAAGTGAATGGTGCGCACGACGCAAGTAACTGTCAAAACAAACATAAAATGGTCTATTGCTTTTGTACACGTTCAGCTCAAGTGTGAGGGTCTGTATTTCATCTATGCTACTACCAAAATAACAACATGTGGTTGAAGCTTTGTTTGCTGCTTATCTATGTGACATTTTTATTCATCATAGCTCGGTTTATCGAGGCTGTAACATGGTATGAAACAGGTTCTTTATCAAGACGCCTTCTTGATCCAATGACCCTGTCAGTGATGAAATTAAAAGCCTTGTTACATCAGAGAGGGGTTACCTATGATGGAGTTGTTGAGAAATCTGATCTGACACAACTTGTTGAATCTACAGGTAAACTTGATCCCATGTGTTAATCATCTACTTGCAATAATATCTTATTGTAGCTTCTAACCTCAAAATGGAATTATCATTAACAATGAAAGTTATTTTGCTTAAAATTCCTTCACATGCACTTTTTGTAGAATGTTTTAAAGATGGGTTCCCCTATTTTCATTTATGAAAATGAAAATACTAATATGAGAAGAAAATAGAGGTGTTTTAATGACTTCGAAAAATACCAGTTTGTCTCATATGTCCATAATTAATTCATAATTAGCTAAATTAGAAGAGAATTACCAGCAGAATTCCAATGAGTGACCGATCAAGAAAGGTCAAAAAGCCGTTTTTTGTTTATCCAGACTGTACTAATATGAGCATTCAATTATATGTGATATGAACATAAAAGATATGCTTAAGAATGATAATTCATTAAAAACACCAATTTGTCATATAGTTTGCTTAATTTGACGCTAAAAAAATAAGGAAACCCATCTTTAAGGAGTTGGAAATATATACAGAAATTTAAAATGAATCATATTAGCTTAATAAATTTATTGGCTTGATGCTATTTATTTACATTTATGTTTTATTGATTATTTTTTTTTTTTTTTTCTGGTCATATGTGAGAATTTGTAATCAGCTTTATCCAATGCTTAGTCAAATCAAGATTAAACTTGTAAAATTGTTTCATATGAATGCTTACAGGTCAATGAAATAATTAAGTTTAAGCTTATTGGACTATATTTTCTGAGATACTGGATGTGTTTGAGCAATAAAAATATAACTTAAACTTTATTGCTTGAAGAATTTGCCAAGTTTTTAATTTTTCAATTTGATGTTTTTAAGGGCCTGCTATGGAAGATGAAGTTGAAATGTCTTTAATGGAAGAAGAGACCAGTGTAGAAACAGTTTTCGAGTCAGGAGCACATTTTTACGAGCAAGTTGAAGATGCTAAAGACAGTGTGTGGATTATCTCAGTGATATGGGGTGATACTCTTAACCACAGATTTATATCAGAGACAGTATGGAAATCTATTAAAAAAAGAGTTTCCAGATTTGGTATAAGAGCAGGAATAATGGATTGTGGCAAATACCCCAAGTGAGTTCATTTTCACATGGATTTGGATACATATGCATTTTTATACGCCCACACGTAAGATGGGCGTATATTGTAATCACCCCGTCGGTCCGTCCGTCTGTTCACATTTGGCTCATGCTCACTCTACAGGCTACAGTTCTTTATGGATTCTTTTGATTTTTATTTTGTATGTCAATGTTGTTATGAAGATGATTTCTATTGATTTTCGTGATGATCGGATAATTTTTCACCGAAATATCGTGTCTGACTTGACGCTTTTCTCTATTAGTTATATTGTGCAACTCGTGCACACTCTACAGGCTACAATTTTTTACAGATTCTTTTGATTTTTATTTTGTGTGTCAATGTCATTATGAAGATGATCCCTAAATTGATTTTCGTGATGATCGGATAATTTTTCACCGAAATATCGTGTCTGACTTGACGTTTTTCTCTATTAGCTATATTGTGCAACTCGTGCTCACTCTACAGGCTACAATTTTTTACAGATTCTTTTGATTTTTATACGCCCACTCGAAAGATGGGCGTATATTATAATCACCCAGTCGGTCGGTCCGTCCGTTCACATTTGGCTCGTGCTCACTCTACAGGCTACAATTCTATACGGATTCTTTTGATTTTTATTTTGTGTGTCAATATCATTATGAAGATGATCCCTATCGATTTTCGTGATGATCGGATAATTTTTCACCGAAATATCGTGTCTGACTTGACGTTTTACTCTATTAGCTATATTGTGCAATTTGTGCTCACTCTACAGGCTACAGTTCTTTACGATTTCTTTTGATTTTTATTTTGTGTGCCAATGTTATTATGAAGATGATCCCTATTGATTTTCGTTTTGATCAGATAAATTTTCACGGAAATTTCCTGTCTGACTTGACGTTTACTCTATTATCTATATTGTGCAACTCGTGCTCACTCTACAGGCTACAGTTCTTTACGGATTCTTTTGATTTTTATTTTGTGTGCCAATGTTATTATGAAGATGATCCCTATTGATTTTCGTGATGATCGGATAATTTTTCACGGAAATATCCTGTCTGACTTGACTTTTTACTCTATTAGCTATATTGTGCAATTTGTGCTCACTCTACAAGCTACAATTCTTTACATTTTTAGATTCTTTTGATTTTGTGTGTCAATGTCATTATGAAGATGGTAAATATATCGAATTTCATAATACTTACAATCAAAGCTATCTGTGGGCGTATGTTACCTTGCCTGGCAAGCTATATTTATTGTTTTATAAATAAAAAAAACCCCAGAAAAAAATTATCTTAGATTTATCTCTACAGTATGCCTCAATTTTAGTTCAAATAGAGCTCTTTTATCAGACAAAAATAATTTTCTATCCTCTTGGTCCATGATAGTGCTTATTTTTGTGTTCAATTTGGTTACATGGCAATTACCATGATGAATTAATGATTATATTACAGGTACTGTCATAGGAAAGGATTTAGTACACCAAGACTCATGATGGCTGTCCCTCAAGATTTCAAGACAAAAGCATCTGTTAAAATGTATACATATTATGGCCCTGCTCGAGAATCAAATATAAATAGATGGATTCATGAAAGAATTGATGAAAAAGTAAATACTGTGAAAAGATTCAAGGAATTCAAGTCTGATTGGCTGTTATATAAACACAGTTTTTTAAATCCAGAAATACGCACAATATTATTTTCGAAAGGACTTACCATGCCTATGTTTTATTCTGCTCTTAGCTTGAAATTTCCTGGTCGTGTACAATTTGGAAAAGTTGATATGCGATCATCAAATGAAGAATTTAAACATTTTTTATGGAATAACTCAAAGGTTTATGGATCATTACCTTATTATTTGATCATTACACCAGAAGATAAGTTTGTCTATGGCTTAAAAAGAGGAGAGTATTTAACATATGAAAGTTTAGAAATATATTTAAAATGTCTATATCCATCTCTCAACGATTTATTTATTTTATCATTTGTTATTGTTAATGTTATGAGTTGGTTTGAGTTTTTTGAGGTTCAGGGAACTCTATTTAAAAGATTGAGAAAGTTACTATGGTGTGCTTTAAAATATAATGTTTTGTTAATAATGACATGGTTACCATTAGTTGGGATATTCTCATTACCAAATTTGGACAAGTTAACCATGTTTGGTTTGAAAATAGTGCGTTTAATTTCAACTTCCTCTCTGGCTAGCCTTTTACGACAAGATATCTTTTTTTATACTGTTTATAGTCGCTGTTTGGCTCTATCATTTCTTCTCTATACTTTTCTCATTGGATTAGTTCAGTACATGAAACAAGATGTTGTGACAAACGAAAATAATGGTGAAGAAGAGGAAGACCTGTGGAATTTCAATCAGATGAGAACATTACAACATCTGTTTCGACCAGCAGATAGTATAGGACGATTAGAATCCGGACTAAATCGCTTTGGTGTGGTCACTTCAACACTTTGGTTACAACCATCTGGCTCATTAGAGTACATTCAACAACTTCCAACTTGGCAATTTCATATTAATAATGTACACTGTGTCAATGAAAATCCAACAGAAATGAAAGAAATAGTACAAAATGAAAATCTTGATATGTTAAAAGAAGATGAAGTGTTTTCAGAAAAGGAAATTGTGCAATCTGAAAAATTTATGGAAGATATCAAATTAAATTTATCATTTCCACCTGGGTATCTACCTAATACCCAGTGTGTTATCTGTCTTGATGATTATGAAAATGGAATTACATTATGTGGTTTACCATGTGGACATTCATTTCATGAGAAATGTATCCTCTCCTGGTTGAATCGAGACAATCATTTTTGTCCAACTTGTCGATGGCCTGCTGATCAACCTAAAAAAGATACTCTGCATCTTCATTGTGAATAAAGAAAAAAAATAAAAAGGTGTGCTGTAAAATTATGCTGCATGGGATATCAATATTAATCATCAGGAAAATTCTAAATAATTTTTTTTATTGACACCTTATCTAGCTCCATTATATTTGGCATTGAAATTTTTTTTTAAAAAATAAGTGAAGAAATAGCATTAGCACAATTTATAAATTTGTACATAAGTATAAAGATGCCAAACTTTAAAGTTGGGTTTCACAACAAATTAACAGAATAATAGTTTGATGGCTTAGCTATTATGATTAGTATATCAAAATTAATAATGATCTGATTATTAATATAGCCTGTTCGATGGGTGTCATAAGATTTAAAGACTTGTATTATGTGATAGAGAATTAGTTGAACACTTAAGGGATCTAGTGTAATCTAATTAGATGTTTCTTTTCATTGCGGTGAATTACACTATTAATTAAACTATCTAGCTATGTTGTCTCCCCTTCCCCATACTAACAAGTTCTCAAACTGAACCCTATCAAGCATATTCAATTTTACTTTGTCAAAGACATTTATGTACATCCTGGATTTAAACAAGAGCAGTCAAGCTGTTCTCATGGTAGTGTGACTAACCACTTATACAGCTGTTGCTGCTTTGTTTGAGGCACAAAGTGATCTGAAAGAAGATGGTTCTAAAACATTGTGTACCATTGTCTTTGACTGATTAAACAAATTAAATTTGCTTTCATCCATATATACATTTGTTATGATTTATTAGACTGATATTTCGTCCTCTAGGTTTTAAGTGGTAAACAAGTTTCTTTTACAAAAGGATTCACTGTTAATATTTGATATAAAATTATAAGAATAGGTTTCTGAATCCTGTTTTTTCCCCCCAAAAAAATCTAAAAAGAATTAGAGAATTTGTTTTCACTGACAAAATATCATGCAATTGTTGTTATATTTCATTTATTATGATATAATTTGAATTATTGCTTCATAAATAAAAGCAGATTTAAAACAATCCTTTGTAGTGTAACATTAAATCTTCTCAAATGATTCAGTAGAAAGTTGCAAATCAGCTCAGTGTAACAAACCTTCATTAGTTTAAACCAACTGCTGTAGTGGCTGTAAATGATGAGAAATCTATTTTTCTCAAAACCGGTACTTCTGAATACAGAGATGCTCTGAAGTCACTCCATTTTAATCTAATTGCAGGTGAAATTTGAACTGTATCAGTATCAGCTAGTAAACTGAAGTGAATGATTGTTCATTGCATCATTTTGCAGGTAATGGATAAAGATATTCAAATGTATGAAAACTGATTATAATGGAATATAAATATAATTTGCTTTCCAAGACCTGTGAGTTCCAATATCATACAGTTTTCAACAAATACATGGGAATACATGGGATTTTTTTTTTTTAAATTGGGACTTGATGCAATATATTCTCTAATCATCTTTCTAAACTTTTCATTCCACTTCATAACTTTGTAAGAGTGAAATTTATTAATTAACAACCATAGAAAATATAACAGATTATAATAATAACAATACTTATACATATCAAATTAGAAGTATATGCAGGAATGATATATTATAAAGCTGCCATTTAAATACTCTAAATTCCCATTATTATAAGATAGCTTGCCAGGCTAGGTAATACATGCCCACTGGCAGCTTTGATTTTAAATAAAAATATTTGGCACCAGTATGAAATATTCAACCTTCAGTCTTGCGCTTCTTTTGAACTTTTTGGGGCAATACTGTAAAATATTACCAATGTTCGTCAAAATCGGTCCAGAATTGTGCCTTCTGTTTATGGGCTGGAAATTGAACGCGTTTTCAAGAACAAGGGCAATAACTCATACAACAAATTTTTCAATTTTTCTGATTTTCAATAGGGTTCATACTTGGGTGATAACAAACATTAACACCAAGTTTCGTCAGAATCTGTCAATAATTGAACCATCTAGAGCGTTTACATGCTAAACTTTAACACGTTTTCAAGAACAAGGGCAATTACTCATAATTTTTGATTTATTGATTTTCAATAGGCTTCATCCTTGGGTGAAGTTTTATCAAAATCTGTCAAGAATTGCACCTTCTAGAGTCTTACCGAACATTTCAAGAACAAGGGCAATAACACATACTTAATATTTTTAGATTTTCTGATTTTCAATAGGGTTCATCCTTGGGTTATTACAAACAATCATACCAAGTTTAGTCAAAGTCAGTCAAGAATTGTGCCTTCTAGAGTCTTTAAAAGTAATTGTGAACGGTCGGATCGACAGATAGACATGGGTGACAACAATATACGCCCCCCCATTTCATGTAACCATATAAAAATGAACACACATCTCATAAGATTATAGCTAATTAAACTGATCAGTAAGATCATAATTCAACCTGTACAGCTTGATTTTTTATTTCAAATATCAAACTATTAATCTTTACATGTCAAAGAATCTGCTGCACGTGTGCTATTTTCTGATTTACTTGCATCATCATAAAATTCAGGCCCCAATGTAGGCATCTCCAAAGGAGGTAAATCATAAAAATCTTCTTGAGAAAAATGTCTTTCATAAAGATCATTGGTCAAAGGTGTTTGTCCAGTTTTATTATTCACAATCTTCTGAAAGTTATCTCTTTCAGCTTTCAATGAATCTATTTCATTCAACAATTGTTCAATGTGACCCCGTAAATTATCATTATGTATGGACAGCTCTTCTATAATAGTTTGACTGTCTTTTGGTTGTTTTATATATTTTATGGGAGCTTTAGAATGTATTTTAGCTGGAATCCCAGATGTTGTTTCAAAGCATGTTTTTCTCTTGTCTAGAAAATTCAATAAAGTATCTGTTTCTGTCATTGTTTGATAAACATTATCATATTCATAAGATGGTTCATCAGCCACTGCATCAAATATACTGGCTTCAATATTATCAGTTTGACTTTCTTTATTTACCATATTATCACCTCCCTTGGATAATCTCTTACTTTCCTTTCTTTCTTCTCTTAAACATTGCTCTTCTAATTGATCAATTTTTTTCAAATGATAGCCATGCTGTAGCTTTAATGATTCAAGAGCATGATTAGAACCAGTGAGCGTCATAGCTTGCAGAATACACTCTGAAAATATAAAACACAATGGTTTCAATTAGTCTAATCAATCAATTTTGCACTTTTAACATTGAATGCCTAAAACCCATACTTGGCCCTCATTTTGCAATGCGAACTCTCACTATGTTGATTTGTGATCAATAATTAAAATATGAATGAAATGACTGTTTTGGTATAAGAAAAATTACCTGCAGCTTCAGTGTGACACTGTATTGCTTCTGGATATTTACCATTTTTAATCAACAACTCTGATTTTCGAGCATGTTGATGCGCCTAAAATATAATCCTTAAATTGTTTAGTGCTGGCAGCATAGAACTGTAAAATATATATTGTGGGTGACCGCTTGAAATCTCGTATAACTATATATGAGAAAAACGCAATAAACTATTTGTATACGCGTATCATGTTCAAAGCTATACGTGGTTTTCATTCTGTGAACCTCGTATAACAATTTGATTACTCCGGCCTAAATAACTCATATAATAGTACAGTACCAGTATAAGGATTTTTGTTTTCATCCACAGAAAAAGGAACACTGAACCTCGTTTATTATTACGAGGTTTTAAACTGACTGTTTATATACAGTCGAGTAACCTAATTTCGTGGAAACCTATTATTCGTGGATTTCCAGAAAGGATTAATAATTTACATGAGCGACCTTGCGCGACCTCTGCATTAGTTTGTTTTAATAAATAATAATAATAAATGAATCCAATAGTTTCAAGCAAGGTTAAATGTATTAATGTATACTTTGACAAATACAAAATGGCGGATTTCAGTTATTACCAAACATCACCATTTTTTATCAGCCGAATTTCCTTATAATTCCTAGCCGTAATCGGAATTCCAAGTGTCGTCTGCTAGAATGTAGTCCAACAAATAAAGTCACGTGATCAACTAGCGGATTCCAAGTCAGCAGAAAATTTCTATGGAACACAAAGTGGACCATATTCTTATGTTGTTTCATTGACTTTAAGCAATAAATCACGCTACGTATATCATATTTTGTCAGTCACTATTTTTTTTTTAAATCAAGGTTCTTTGAAGGAATTGTCACTAGTTATAATGAATTGATATTAAAGATAAATACTAAGAGAAGTTAATTATACCACCCGGTATCCATACAACGTGTTTTTCTAGACTTATTTATAGTTCAAACATTGTACACGAAAATAGGTGACGCCGTTGCCGAGTTGGTTGCTCATGAAATATGGGTCAAAGTGAAGAATTCATAAAGAAAATCGAAATAAACCAATTTTAATTATTTTGTAGAATATCTGAGGAAACATCTAAGACATAATATAAAAATAATAAAAAAAGTTTTTTTAACTTTGACGAAATTCGGTGTTGAATCCTTATATCCACAAAAATGGGTTACACCACTGTACGTGTCATTTAATTTTTGGTTTTTGAGTTATTTACAATCAAGCTAAGAATACCCGGTTTTGATCAAAAGATCTGTGCTTTTACGAGCTTTCAAACAGTACCAAAAAGTCAAAATGACCAAATATGGCATATACAAGGTTTCAAGGGGTCACCCACGATATCATATTAAAATTGCTTATCCTAATTGAGTGAAGACAGACTAGAAATAGCAAAATATCCGCAGGCGTCAATCTGGTAATCTGACGAACGGTTACTCAGACATCAGCGCACTGTCAAAATTAGTACGAAAATCGATAACTAACCGTGTTCAATGGAGATTCCATTTTTAACAACAAAAGAAATCTTATTGGCATAGGCTATTGAACAATATGATGATAAAGGTAAAGGACATTATTTTCTTGATATTTATTGAGTTATTTCACTTCCCGATTTCCTTCGGTAAAGAAACCGGAAGTTACCATGTATACAAGCTCTCTTCAAAAACACTTGCAATATAATTATGGTGTAGTATGAAACGAAGATTTGTAAAAAAAAAAGAAAAAAATGGAACTTTATTAATTATTTTAAAAGGTGCTGGATATAATTATTGAAAATTCTGATTTTCCATTTCCTTAAAAATCGACAAAAGCTACAACTGAGATTTGTGGTGGACAAATCTATTCTTACTTCCCCTGATTGTTTCAATATCTCGCGACAGACACTTCTTCCGCCTATCAGGATGGATATCCTAAATTTGTAAACAAAATAAACTTTTCCAATGATTTAAAATGTGGAGTTCATTTGCATGGTATTATTGTTTATACTAACCTTTGTGCTAAATATTACCCCAATGCTGCTTTGATTTCAAGATTAGTTCTCCAGGCTACATCACATTTTGTAATTCAGTGTATTGAAACTGAAAGAAGGAATTCCTTTCAATGATGATAGCAATAATAGGGCTATTTGTGCATTGGAATTTACACCAATGCACAAATAGGCCTATGCTATCATTGAAATAATAAGATGTTTTGCTTGTACACAGATGCACATGTTATCAAATTATGAGTTATAAAGTAACTATTGGGTAAACTGTAGCCTACTGGTATCAAATCTATATAAAAAAAATGCAACCTTTATTATGGGTCTTAATAGTTAACCTTTAAATTAGGTGGAATCAGGCCAACTTGGATAACCCAGACCTATTTTTAAGACTCAACTCCTATCAACTTTTAAAGACACAATCATCTCAGACCACTTTTTTATGAAGGGATCAAATTTAAAAGAAAGCTAACCATGTCTCACATTTCTATGAAGTTATTAATGACATTTTGATATACAGTGGTGTAACCTATTTTCGTGCATATAAGGATTCAACACCAAATTTCGTCAAAGTTAAAAGATCAGAATTTTTTTTTATGTCTTAGATGTTTCCTCAGATATTCTACAAAATAATTTAGATTGGTTTGTTTCGTTTTCTTTATGAATCCCTCACTTTGACCCATATTTCATGTGTAACCGATGTAAATTATTTATCATTTCCGGATATGCACGAAAAATAGGTTAGCACGAAATTAGGTTAGTTGACTGTAAATGAACATTTGTGAAATGACATGATTGTGGTGAATTCTCAGTTTTATAGGATGTAGCTTAATACCTTTGTCTTAGCCAAATTTGATTTTACACAGCATGGCATTTACCCGATTATTTACAGGATATAACACTTATTTTTATATTTAAATTCAAATTGATTGATAGGTAGAGAATAGTCTAAACTTTTGAACAACTTTGTACAGTCTTCCATGTGCAAGTTTTTCTATATTCAGAGGCTGATTAATATTTACACTGCAGATATGATTCAGGATTTTAGTTTGATATATAAATGAATTTAATGTCTGTTGTATGGGAACCATCATTTTTGTTTTGCTTATACGGAAATAATTACTGTTGTGAATTTAAATGCTTAGTGCTAACATCATCAAAGATCCAAATAACAATCATTTTTTTTATCAATCTATATGGAATGTGTGTATATGGCTCTGCTTGACTGCCTTTTTGTGTTTTATCATTCCAATAGAATGTGTGTTAGTTTCTTATCTTTTTACTGGCCATGGACAGATATAATATATGAAAATTTGATCTGTATCTTTGCATTTGTAGAAGAGGCACCATGAATGGCATACGTATATCCAATATACCTATACAACTTAGTGAGAGATTGTTAAGAAAATATTTTTCTGATCCTGTTCATGGTGGTGGAGAAATAAAATCCATCTACTATCCTCTCATCAATAATGATGCTGTTATAATATATCAAAATGAAATAAGTAAGTTTCATTCTTATGGTACATTGACACCAACAGTTTTAAGTGATACTACATCTAAAATGAACATAAAATTTAAGTTCTCAAGCCAAAATATTCAATATGAGTATATATTCATCAGTTAGCTTACCTGGTATCTTAAAGTTATAACAGGATCCCTGTAAAATCTGGAAAATTGGAAAATTCATAAAACTAAGTAATTATTGAATATCTTGATATTAAGTGTTTTTCAATAGTTGATTGCATATTTATGGATACTTACTAAGTTTTTTGGATTTATCGGATTAAATGAGGATCCTGTTATGTTATTTATGACACCAGGTATATCTACTGGCTCCTATTCGCTAAGTTTAAAATTTGTAAATTTTTCGTTAATTCTAAGGCATAGTATCACTTTAAAGATGAACTTTACAACTCAATTCCCCGGAAAGCGATAAAGAAATATTGTCACAAATATATACATTACAATATTTTTCAATCAATAAATAATTTGTTTACTTTGTAGCTGCTGTAACAGCTGTGGTAAAAAAAGCCGAAGAAAATGCGGGATCATTTCGAGTTGCACCTCTACCACATCAGGTATACATTATCTTAATTACAATCTTTACAGAGAGGTCCCATTAACTTTGAGGTCAGTGATTAAGGTTGCAGATGCAACAATAGACTTATGTGCAGTGTGCTACATACAGTCAAGGTCCAAAATTTTCCATTTTGCACACTGCGTGGCATTGCCCTTCTTCAATAACCTTATCAGGAGTGGAAAAGTAGAACGTTAAACTTTGATTCACTTCATGTTTATTACATGTCTTGTTATTTACATCTACATCTCACTTTGATAAAAGACTATATTAGAAGGACAGAGTAATGGTTCAGTTGACAGTGAGTACAATTACTGTTGGCCAGAAATTTAGTCAGGTTTATGGTAGCACAAGCAGTATTTGCAAGAGAGGATTAAATTTTTAAATATGATTGATAACGGTAGGCTACAGTTTACCCAATGATTTGACCACCTGTAGGCTACACCTTAGTTAAAACCGCGTCCTCTCAACAAATAGATGCAAACAAACAGATAAGTGCGTATGAGATGATGAATTTTATAAGTCCAAAAAAACTCTTTAAATATGAGAGGTATGTACTTTCATTATTCATGAGTTATGTGTTTGATTGGTTGGCTACATGCAAGTGTGATGTTTGGCTTGTTTAAAAATCAATTTGACATCATTATTTCGGTCAAAGGTATCTGATTAGAAATATGTTATATTTTTTCAATCCCCACTTTGTAATATATCATATCATGATCATGGGACCCTCTATTCAACCAATCATACCTTAGTCTCAGAAACGAGATTTATTTTTCAGCTAACCTAATCAGTAAAAGTGTTCACATCTCACTGTCAAAATTTATGCCTTCCAATCCATGTGTGTCCAGAATTATACACGTTTGAAAGTTAAAAAGATAACTCATCTTTTCTTGTGACTATATATATTAAAGAATGTAAGGAAATAAAAGGTGCAGTTTCTTGTTTGAGGTATATTTGAAGGAATAATGTGTTGTTTGTGCAATTCTAGTACTTCTGAATTATTGTTTGTAGGTGTTCTCGAGTGTTGATGTCCACCTTGAACCAGGTCTGTCTACATTTGTTTTAACAACTAATGAATATATTAAGACATTAAAAGATTGGGGACTACAAGTATCAACTGGAGTTCAAGGTCAAGAAATTTGTACATTGTCTGGCAGTTGGTATAAGGTAGAATGGGCTTGGAATTATCTCAGTCAGATCATGGAGAAACAACATGCCATCCATCATCGAGTACAGAGTCAAGTCAGTCAAGAGGATTCTGATGTATCCAATGATTTTTCTGATCATGAGTTTTCTCCAGAACAAAACCGCGTAACGAATGGTATTGGACATCAAAGACCTCCAGCAGCTTCCGTAAAAAGGTATATATTCTTCCCATATCTACCAGTGGAGAAGCTAAAACATACTCCTTACATGATTCTAATGCAACAACTTTTCCAATTTCACAATCTTTGAAGAATACCAGAAGTTCTTGAAGTATATTCACAACTTAAAAATTAAAATTATGCCAGTTTGCTTTTAGACTGAAATATGTCCTTGCATGTCTAGTCTTTCTAATGATTGATTAAAAACTACAACAATTCAATTTATCTCAGTTTTCTGGGTGCTTTCTCAAAAATCTGAAATGTTATTCTTGCATTTTACATGATTATAGCAATCCTGATCTTTATTCATGAAAGTGCATTTGGTATCCCAACTTGATTAGCTTACCAACAAAATTAAAAGCATCCATTTAACTTTTCTCATTTCTCTTGGTGCTCATTTGATTTCAGAAGTGAAGCATCCAGAATAAGCAATGGCAGTGAAAGAAGAATGCAGAGCTTAAGTTTACAAAGTGAACCAGGAGCTCCAAGACAAAATATTCGTAGCTCTAACCAAAGTAGACATAGCCAACAAAATGCTTCTCTCTTACAAGATGACTATGATATTGATTTACACAATCAGTTTGGATTGTCTTTAACCTCTTCACTTGGAGACTCAGTTGTCCAGAATCCAAAAGCCAAAAATACTAGAGCACGAGATGCTGATTCAACCTTCAATCATTTTACAAGTATGCAGTCCAGAGAAAGTCTTCGTCATCAAGTCAGGGATATTCAGTCTGATGGTGCTGCAAGTGCTAGATCGTCTACATCAGATCGCAACCAAGAGACCTATAGAGTGACTAGTCCAGCAGCAGAATCACCAGATAGATCTAATATACCCATGATAGACACTTACATAGATGATGATGAGACGGATACAATACATGATCGTAACTCTGTAGCATCTGGTCACTCAGATACTCCTAGGAACAGTATGAGACAAGATGAAGCCACCAATGATATCAGAAGTGAAGAACAATCTAGAGCTTCAGTAGGCACATCAAGATTTGGTGGCTCTTCTTCATTTCAAATGGAGGAAGAAGTACCTGATGGCTACAAATCTCAATCACTGAGAATTGGTGACTTAAAGATTAAGATTTATTTAGCAGACATCACTCAAGCGACCTCAGAAGCTATTGTAAACGCAGCTAATACTGAGTTGAAGAACTTTTCTGGTGTAGCTAGAGCAATAGCTAAGGCAGCTGGTGAATCTTTAGAGAGGGAATGTGACCAGTTTATCAGGTTACAAGGTCGTTTAGATACTACACATGTCATGCATACAACTGGTGGTAATCTGAAGAAATTTAAGTACATTCTTCATACTGTAGGACCTATTTATATTGGATCCAAGTATCGAGATGAATGCTTGTTCCAGTTAACACAAACATTTTTTAACTGTTTGATGTACTCAGAGGAAAAATTGTATTTGAAATCTTTGGCTCTTCCATTTATTAGTACAGGTAAATAAGTCTAGTATTTTTTAGAAAATGATGATATTACTAGAACCGTGGAAGGTACCCATGCAGTGCATATCCGACCTGATAAATTGGTGGGATTTTTTAACCAAAAGAAAAATATGTCAAAACTCAGTAAACCATCTAATGTTCGGTAGTGAAAAGCTGCATGAATTTGATATAATTCAGTAGTAAAAGGAGTTAACATTCGGTGGTAAAAAATCGATTATCAAATAGCTGTAAAACCGATAGTATACATTGCACAACAATTTGGATAGATCTCGTGAAACACAGTAACTTTTGTTCTGGTCAAAAGGTCAACAAAGGTCTAAAAACAGAGAAATGAGCCTTAAAAGATTTGAAAATTGCTATTTTCGTAGGGCTGTAAAAGCGGAAGTATATGTCAGACATCAAAGATCAAAGTATGAATGGACAGCTAGATCAAGGTCAAGGTCATCCATGTAATAGGTCAAAAAATATAATTTTGTAAATTATAAAACATATTCCTTTTTTTGAAATAAAACACCCAGACAATTGTGTTTTTATGAGGAACTGATCAAAGAAGTGTTCTATTTTGATGCAAAGTTTATTGCGAGTTAAAATAAATTTCAATAATGTTAGGTAATTGTAAATCTAACCGGGATGTGCCACGCCCAAAAATTTTGTTATATCATATATAAATGTGTACAATGTTAAATTATGTTCAAAATTTCAAGTGCCTACAATTATTAGATCATGAGATATTTGTTATACGTTAAAAGTTTGAGTTTATATAGCAAAGTTTCTATAGAGTTTTGTGCAAAATTTTAAAAGTGCAATTTGGTTCAAAATATCAAGTGTGATATAGATCGCACACATTAAGGATATAAGATAGATTTTGTCGAATGCTAATTAGCTCGCATGACAGAGCTCTTTAAGGATAAAGGTCACCAAAGGTCAAGGTCACTTGATATAAGTCTTTACAGTTTTGACAATATTGCTGAAAACATAAAACCGGAAATTAAAGAAAAGCAAAGCCAAAATTCAAAAATTGTCTTCCTTTGTTATGTTAGCAATCAATTGCAGATTCTATAGATATTAAAATCACACACGTCCACAATTGCTTGTAAAAACTCTAGAAGGCACAATTCTTGACTGATTTTGACGAAACTTGGTATGATTGTTTGTAATCACCTAAGGATGAACCCTATTGAAAATCAGAAAAATTGAAAACTATTTAGTATTATTTATTGCCCTTGTTCTTGAAATACTTGTAAACACTCTAGAAGGTTCAATTATTGACAGATTTTCACTAAGTGTAAATTTTTGTTACCACCCAAGGAGGAACCATATCGAAAAATATTCAGTATGACTTATTGCCCTTGAGCCTGTAAACGCTCTAGAAGGCACAATTCTTGATGGATTTTGACGAAACTTGGCATGAGTGTTTGTTATGAACCAAGGATGAACCATATTGAAAATCGGAAGAATCGATAAATATTTGATGAGTTTTTGCCCTTGTTCTAAAAATCGTGTTCAAGTTTTAGTCTGTAAACACTCTAGAAGGCCCAACTCTTGACAGATTTTGACGAAACTTGGTAATATTTTTCAGTATCTCCCCAAAAAGTTCAAAAATAAATCATGCCTGTGGGCGTATATTGCCTTGCCTGGCAAGCTATCTTACATAGCGAGATACAATAGCGAGATATAAGAGATAATGCTCTCAGATCACCTGTTGCATGTGCAGTTTTGGCTGGGGAATAAAAAAAAAAATAAAAAAAATGGTCATTTCGAAAACAACGCAGAGCATTTTGCAATGTCACAACAGCTTCTAATTATCTGTCAAAAAGGCATTATTTCTTGAAGACTATCCTGTGATATGGAGATGTTTTTTGAGTAGGCTCTTTCGAGTTTGAAAGTTATATTATGTATAGAATTTATTTCATTTATATTTTTGACAGGTGTATACGCTGCTCCATTAGAAGATTGTGTTGCTGCTTTTATTGATGCTGTTCTGATATTTATACACAAATATCAGCGAAGTTGTACATTATCTGAATTACATTTGGTTAATAATGATATAAATATAGTCAGCATGGCTAGTACATTATTGCAATCTATTATGGATGGTGCTGACTTTGATCAGATGACTGATAATGCTGTTCAAAATTTTGAAATGAAGAATGTCAAAGATCCTTTTACACGAAGTTTAACTGCAACAGGGTAATGTTTATTATATCACTTTTTATATACGCCCACATGGAAATCTGGACGTATATTGCCGTCGCCCCTGTCCATCGATCTGTCCGTTCACATTTCTTGTAGGTGCGATAGAGTCTACAGTTTTTATCCGATCTTGATCAAACTTAGTATGCAAGTATATATTGATGAGATTTCGGTCGAGTTTGAAATTGGTAATAATTGGATGACCAGTTAATAATGTGGCTTGTAGGCGCAATAGAGACTACAGTTTTTATCTGATCTTAATCAAAATTGGCATTCATGTATATATTGATGAGATCTCAGTCAAGTTCGAAATTGGTAATAATCGGATAAATGGCTTCTTAGTTATTGCCCTTGACTTAGAAAAAAGCGTCAAATTAGGCACGACAGAGACTACAGTATACAATCTTGATGAAACTAGATATGCATGATTTCTGACAGCTGGTAGTGGGCCTTGGTTACCTTGCCTGGCAAGCTATCTCTATCTGGTCTTGATGAAACTTAGTATGCTTGCAGATATTGATAAGACTTTGGTATGCATGTATATATTGATGAGATCTCAGTCAAGTTTGAATTTTGTCATAATGGGATGAATGGTTTTAGAGTTATTGCCTTTGACTTCATAAAAGATAGCTTGCCAGGCCACTATCAGCTGTCAGAATTGATAACAAAGTCTGTAGTGGTTCAATATGTGAAACCAATCATCCAATTGTTACTTATTTCAAGCTTTACTCAGGTCTCATACCAACTTCATCATAAAACTGCTCCCTTTATCATGATTACAAGCGAAATTTTAAAGTTTTTACTAAGTCAAGGGCAATAACTCTGAAACCAATCATCCGATTATGACCAAATTCAAACTTGACCGAGATCTTATCAATATATACATGCATACTAAGTTTCATCAAGATCAAATAAAAATCTTAGCCTTTATCAAGGCAAATTTAACATGTTTTTACTAAGACAAGGGAAATAACTCTGAAACCGATCATCCGATTATTACTAATTTCGAACTTGACCAAGATCTCATCAATACATACATGCACACCAAGTTTCATCAAGATCAGATAAAAACTGTAGACTCTATCTTGCCAACAAGCCAAATTTCACGCATTTTTACTAAGTCAAGGGCAATAAATCTGAAACCGTTCACCCGATTATTACTTATTTTGAACTTGACTGAGATCTCATCAATACATACATGCATACCAAGTTTCATCCAGATCAGATAAAAACTGCGCCTACAAGGCAAATTTGACGCGTTTTTACTAAGTCAAGAAATGTGAACGGACGGGGGCGACAGCAATATACGTCCACATTGCCATGTGGGCGTATAAAAACGCTTCAAATTTGGCTTGTAGTCATGATACAGTGTGCAGTTTTTATCTGATCTTGATGAAACTTAGTATGCATGTATGAATTGATGAGATCTCGGTCAAGTTGAAAAATTGTAATAATTGGATGAATGGTTTTTGAGTTGTTGCCCTTGAATTAATTCAATGTTTCTAATTTGGCTTGTAGGACTAATAGAGATTACATTTTTCATCCGATCTTGATGAAACTTGGTATGAGACTTTAGTAAAGCTTGAAATTAATAACAATCGTATATTTCACATATTAAACCACTACAGATTTTGTTATCATTTCTGACAGCTGATAGTGGGCGTATGTTACCTTGCCTGGCAAGCTATCTTTTTATTTAATGTGCATCTAATTCTAAGGTTAACTGGTGAAAGGAATGGTTATCTTAGCTTTTTGGTTGGTTAAGTTAAACTATGCTTGTAAACCCATAGAATTGCATTATATATTGAATTATTAAATATTAGAATTGTCAGTCTTCTGAATATGTATGAAGATTATTGACTGAATATATCTTTATATCATTAAATCAGGGCTTCTGGTGCCCGGCCTAAAGACGCTATTGGTGGAGGAAGTATGAGAAGATGTTCATCAATGGATTATATAAACCAAGATCCAGGTGTATATGGTAGAGAAACCAGCAGTAAGAGTTATGATTTTGATAAAATGGATATGACTGATGCTGCTGGTATGTAGTGCTTCAGATAATAGTGTAGTTTATTTACAGAAACAACTAAATCTTACACGTATAGAAACCTCCCTGAGGAGCTGTCTTCCAGCTGTTCCATAGCAAAAACTCATAAGCAGGCCAGTCTTTAGACTGTAACTGAACTGGCTAAATTAAAAATAAAAGGTAATAAAAGCTAATTGAATTTTGGTATAATTTATTAATTAGTCTGTGATTATCCATACCAATTTACAGCTGATTGGAAAAAGTAACTATTTCAAGGCCTCTTTTACACACAAGACTACTATTTGTACAAAGTTTATAAACAGATTAATAAAAATTCCAACACTGAATCCGACTGAGCTTAGTTCTATTTTAAAGATTTGGAATGATAGCCTAATATATTTATATTTACTGAATTTCGTTATACAGTAGATTAATGCCAGTTTTGAAGTTATTCTTAATGTCATAAATTGATAATTTGTTAAATATGATGATGTTGGGTTCTAAGTTTCATATCTGCTGCTTTTTATCACTTGTCTTATTTTATGTATTTAAGGCACATCATCAAATATCCGTCCTCAACGCTCTGGATCATTCAGTTCAACTCCTAAAAGATTCTCTCAGCCACAATCTCCAAAACTATCAAGTTCAAGAGATTTAGCATCTCATTCTACTTCACGTTATACTTCTGATCAAAGACCAATATCTCAACGTACCAGTGGTGCAGCTAAAACATACTCCTTACACGATTCTAATACAACAGCTTCTTCTATCTCACAATCTTTGAAGAAGAATATATCTCAATACAGTGGTAGAAGTCCAAGAAGTTCTGTGTCACCAATGAAAGCCTTACCATCTGAACATCGGACTGAGACTAAAAGGTCTAAAGGTGAGATCAAGTCATTGTTTCTTCTTATACACCCATGTTATAATGTGTTTTAAGAGCACAAAGGCCCCCTTCCTCAGGGACAGACACACATGAAATGTCAGTTGAAGTTCAATGATGTCACTTTCCTTAGTAGTTGCTAAGTAACATTCCAACTTTCTTCTCCTGGTAGGATTCATAAAATAATAATCGTTCAATAGCCTAGGCTAATAAAGTGGGTCTAAAAGTTTAAGAAAGTGTTCAATGAAATTTTGAGTTATTGCCCTTGACTTAATAAAAACGTGGCAAAATTTGTTTGTTTGAGACTACTAACTGCTTTCAATTGATTTGGACAAAACCTGGCATGACTGTTTGTTATCACTCAAGGATAAACCCTTTTGAAAATCATAAAAATCGAAAAAATATTTATTATGAGGTATTGCCCTTGTTCTTAAAAATGCGTTCAATCTTTAGCTCGTAAACATTCTAGAAGGGACAATTCGTGATGGATTTTGACGAAACTTGGTGAAATCTAAATGTGTTTCATAGGAGTTATTGGCCTCGTTCTTGAAAACGCTTTCAAATGTTAGCTCTTAAACACTAAAAGGCATGATTCTTGCCGGATTTTGACAAAACTTGGTATTATTCAGTACCAAACTGAATATTTGCCTTCTAGAGTTTTCACGAGCTAAAAATTGTTTATCTGTAACAATAAGATCTTTGTCAAGTTCAAATTTGACTATTTTTTAATCAACGTTTTTTTAGTTATTGCCCAAGACAATTGAATGGAATTTGGGTTATGGCCCTTGACTTAGTAAAAAAGAGTCAAAATTTGTTTATGAATAATATGTAGACTATAAAGATTTCATTAATGATACATTTTACGTTAAATGTAGCTTGTGAACGTGATAGAGGTAACAGTTTATGTCAGAATTTTTGTGTTTAAATCAAAAATATCTTTGACAAGTTACAAGTTGTATATAGTGAATTTTGAAATTGAACAGATGTCTGAAATTAGCTCTACCAGAAGAGAGTTAATTTTGATTTTTAGTTCTATGACAATTTTACAACAACTTAACATGCCAAATGGACTATCCTTACATTCAGAATGTTGTTAGTCTACTCATGTACATTTACTACCAATTTCATGGGGTTCTTTTTATCAACTACATGATAAATGAGACTCAAAACACCATGAAGTTATAAAAAGTGATATGACTGAAACAGCTCTGTCAGCTGATAAAGGATTTTGATGTATAACTTTTCAAAATAAAATATATTTGCAGGGGGAATGAGTGGAGCTGTATCAAGATCTGTAGCTGATCGACTGTCTCAAACAAGGTCTGTAGATAGTATGACCAGTCTTCCAGTAGATTTAAACAAAGAACTAGCCCGCAGAGCAAATGATCCACAGACTGAAACATGTGGAATTTGTTTAGATGAAATATTGGACCCAAAGGTTTTAGATAAATGTGGTCATAAATTCTGTCAAGGTTGTGTAAAGCATGCGTTTGTATGTAAACCAGTTTGTCCAGAATGTGGTATGATTTATGGTGTTATAATTGGAGATCAGCCTCGTGGGGGTAAAATGATACATAAGCTTATTACCTCTCATAAATTAGAAGGATATAAAGATGCTGATGGTATTTTGGAGATTATTTATACTTTTAATGATGGAATTCAGCAGGTAAATAAACAATTATAAATGATAAAACAATTAAATTTTAGTTAAATGGAGAGAGTAATTTTTTCCCACTCTTTTAGTTAACCACACCTTTTACAAGTTTAGGAGGTATTGCCTTGTCTTATAAAATATCTTTTAGATAAGTCACCAAAAACTTTATCATTTCTGAGAGCTGGTAGTGAACATATTTTATCTTGCCTGACAAGCTATTTATATTAACCATAAATCTGCTCATTTGATTTTTTTTGGAGCTTGATCTATTGATTTTTCATTTTCTATTTTACAAGGATAATCATCCAAATCCTGGTCAACCATATTCTGGTTTGAGACGTAAGGCCTACTTACCAAACAATAAGGAAGGACAAGAGATATTACAGATGTTATATAAGGCCTTTGATGCTAGATTGATATTTACTATTGGTGAATCAAGAACTACTGGACAGACTGGTGTATTAACTTGGAATGATATCCATCATAAAACTAGCATTACTGGTGGTGCTCTAAGGTATGAAAAATAGTCAATAATAACCCTTTTACATTACAAAATTTATGCGTTCATAGAACAGAATGAATGAATTTTATGTTGAGAACGCCTCACTGCGCATGCCTCACAAGCGAGCATCACTTTTCTAGCGGAATATTATCATCATTTAGTGGAATTGCTGATTACATCAGGGAGACTAAAAAGGTCAATTTTAATTCTTTAAGAATATTTCCACAGATAACCGTGGTGAGAATGCTTTTCATTTACACTACAACTACACTCGATGTTACTGTAATATAAATGGGTACATTTTTATTGCCGCCTGGTCCAAACAGAGAGCGGAGTGTTTTATAGTGGCAGGGAAAAAATACATGGCCATCATCATATGAGAACATATCATACACATTGCATTGAAAAAAGCTTATTTTATTTTATTTAAGCCATGGTTATCCAGATCTAGGTTATTTAAAGAGAGTCCGAGAAGAATTGGCTTTAAAGGGCATAAAGAAATAGAATTATTGTGAGGAATAACATAGTGCCATTTTGATATAATTATAAGTTGTGATAATAATAATTGAAGTTTATACAAGTTTTATAGGATGATTAGCACTATACTATATAGTATTTTTTAGATTGATAATGATATTGATTTAACTTTTTCTGTTAGAGATATCAATGTTGTTTGTTGAAGTCTATTATCTTTGTATTTATTGATATGTTTATTTAAAAGGAATGTTGCAGTTGAATTATTTAATCATCTTGATTTATCCCTTTCATTTTTCAATAGTAAATCATTGTTCTGTATAGCAGTGGCCCTGAGTTATGTATATGTTGGTCGATTTCATTATTATTAGTTTGTGCTAATGCATATTGGTAAGGTCAGATGGTTAGTTATGCAAAAATTTAAAACTTTCATGAAAAGTACTTGATGTCTGACAAACTTTCACCACCTTTAAGCAATTGAAACAGAAATCCATTGATTTATTAGATTCTGAGAGATGAGAGATAATATTTAACTATCTTAAAGTATCATTAAAGTTTTCTATAAACCTTATTTATATAGCATTCATAATTGATTGCAATCATGTTTACCATCATAATTGATTGCAATCATGTTTACCACTAGGTTTTTCTTATATTAGATAGATCAATTATTTTTAGAGAGTCAATATAATTAAGTTGTGTATCAGGCACATGTTGAGATTATTTCTATCCAGAACAGTTCATTGTTTTTAGTTAACAATTTATAAAATACCAACGGAAGAAATAATAATTAATAAAACAATGTGTTCACCATCAGGAAAAATAACTCCTAGAATAGTTAAATCAATGATGTTTATCGGCTTGCTGTGTCAATTGGTCTTCACCTTTGTAAATCAAAATCATAATTTGATTGTCCTGAATGTATGGTATAAAAATACTAACAGCATTTTGACTAAATAATCCGTCCAATTTGTATATTATAGATTGCATATACTCTTATGTTTTTACCAAGTATATGTTTAATGGTTGGAGATACTGTTATATATGATGATTATATATTCAATACTTTTTGGTTACTCATTGGAATCTCATACTCCTGTTTTAACATTTCTCAATTTAACTGAGATAGACATATGTTCTTTATGAAAGCTAACATATGTTCTTTACGAAAGCTAACATATGTTCTTTAAGAAAGCTAACATATGTTCTTTATGAAAGCTAACATATGTTCTTTACGAAAGCTAACATATGTTCTTTAAGAAAGCTAACATATGTTCTTTAAGAAAGTTGACATATATTCTTTAAGAAAACTTGAAAAATGGAGATCGACTAGACCCAGGGTGAAAGTATGAAACAGCACCATATCACATATTGACATAAGAAACATTATGATGTTCACTACAAGGTTACAAATACTTTTTAGCTAGTTTTGTTTGATATATATGTATATGATATTTTAATTAGTGTAATTGGTTTTGTTTTTTACTTTGTTATATTTATTTATGATACAGTTTTAATTTCTCATTTCTGATATCTGTTAAAATCCGTTTTATACGCCCACATGGAAATGTGGACGTATATTGCCGTCGCCCCTGTCTGTCGGTTCGTCTGTCCACATTTCTTGTAGACGCGATAGAGAGATTTTAACCGATCTTGATTGAACTTGGTATGCATGTATATATTGATTAGATCTCAGTCAAGTTCAAAATTCGTAATAATCGAGTGAATGGTTTCCGAGTTATTGCCCTTTACATAGAAAAAACACGTCAAATTTGCCTTGTAGGCGCGAAAGAGGCTATATGTTTTTTCCTATCCTTATGAAACTTGGTTTACATGTATGTATTGATGAGATCTTGGTCAAGTTCGAAATTGATAATAATCAGATGAACTGTTTGAGAGTTATTGCCCTTGACTTAGTAAAAATGCGTCAAATTTGGCTTGTATGCACAATAGAGACTACATTTTTTATCTGATCTGGATGAAACTTGGTGTGCATGTATGTATTGATGAGGTCTCGGTCAAGTTTGAAATTCGTAATAATCAGAAGAATGGTTTCAGAGTTATTGCCCTTGACTTGGTAAAGACGCATCAAATTTTGCTTGCAGGCACAATAGAGACTACAGTTTTTATCTGATCTTGATGAAACTTGGTATGCATATATATATTCATGAGATCTCAGTGCAGTTTGAAATTCATAATCATCGGAAGAATGGTTTTGGAGTTATTACCCTCGACTTAGAAAAAACTCGTAAAATTTTTCTTGTAGTTGAGATAGAGGCTATAGTTTTTATCCGATCTTCATGAAACTTAGTATGCATGTATGTATTGGTGAGACCTCAGTCAAGTACGAAATTGATAATAATCGGATGAATGGTTTTGGAGTTATTGCCCTTGACTTAGTAATAACGCAACAAATTTCGATAGTAGGCACGACAGAGACTACAGCTTTTATCCAATCTTGAGGAAACTAGATATACATGTATGTATTAATAAGATCTCAGTCATGTTAGAATTGGTTATAATTGGATGAACTGTTTCAGAGTTATTGCCCTTGTGTGTACAGCGCCGAGACATTGTTCATGTTTGAATTTGATGATAATTTTATGAACCGATTCAGGTTTTTGCATTGACTTATAGGTGATTTTAAGATTATTTGAAATTTCATTATTAAGCAACTTAATATTTTGTTGTCATTTCTGACAGCTGGTAGTGGGCGTATGTTACCTTGCCTGGCAAGCTATCTTCTTTTCTTGTTAAGTATTTTTTATGGAATGAATATTTTATCATTTACTGGTGTGATAACATATTTTGTTTATGTTCAGAATCAGTGAAAAAGTGATTGTTATGATATAGTCGCCATGAACCAGTTTTCTTCCCCTCAATTAGGTTCCATGGTCTATTTCTTTTTGCTGGGAATGTATAGAGGTTTTATAAACTTTAATGTGTATTAGGAACACTGATTGTATCCAGAGTCTGCTGGTATTGGGATTGGATTAGAATGGTTTGTTGAAATGAAAAATGACATGTTTTTAAAAGAAGCTTGGATCGTTAATGAATATAGGTTTTGTATGATACATAATTAATTATATTATTTGGTTTGATAAAGTTTTGTAGGTTCATATACAGTAAATAATTTATTTAACTTAATAATTGTAATATGAGCTACATAAAAATATAAACCAGGCATAGTTTTGAAACTGAATCTTGAAAATTATTAATGTATCATACATTTTAAGAAGAAATTATTCATTAAAGAACACTCTGCTTGATTTGCAACTGACTTTCATCCCTGATTTCATTCTACAGCACAGCCAAAACTACACTTCAATGTATGTAGTCTTACCATTAATCAATAAATAGTTCTGTTCCCAGGTTCAAAACACGGGTTCTTAAAACGATATGAATTTGTAGCACTATGCAAATCGGGCCATGTATCTATGCGCCGTATTAACAAACAACATGTCATCCTTTGAATTAAATTGCTCCAAATAACAAAACTTAACTAGTTATAGAATTCATGAAAAAAAAAATAACAACTCGATTAAAATGTTTGGATCATATGATTGCAGATTGGGCCTAGTTCGATATTGCATAGGTTAATGGTCGAAAGCTTGTCAATAAGTCTAATAATGATCGTGATACGAGGACCGAAGGTTCTGGTACTACGTCATTATTAGACTATTGGTAAGCTTTCGACTATTAACCAACTTCAAATACAGTTCACAAACAATTACATCTATTCAGGCACGTGCTATAATAAAGGTCACATGAGGTCCAATCACATGCCAAACAATACAGACAGCATTTCAAAATGTCCGATTTGGGAAATACAAAAAATATACCTGTTCGAATGACATACTATTATTTCCTTATTGCATTGTCGTTCATTTCATTATAAATGATATGGATATGGATTCAAATGGATATTTTACTTATTTAATTTCGTATATCTGAACTGTGACTCATGGATTACAATTTGAATATTTTTTGTCTACAGGTCAGTTTTTTCCCTTTCCCCTCATTCCCTTAGTTATTGCCTTGGCTGTATCAAATTTGAAACATTAGTGTCTTTTATGAAGAGATTTTAGTGCCTTATTTCTGACAAAATCAGAATAATATTCTAATTCTAAGAATAAATCTTAGATCAATTATTATGACTAGTGTTCACATACTATTTGAAGCCAAGTCAACATTGAACACAATTATAAAACAGGTCACATTTACTTGGCAAAGAGTCCAATATTAAGAGTCCATTATTAATGTTAATATTGGACCCATGGCCGTTTGCCAGTACCATTATGTTGAATAATGGTACGCCGAGATCAAAGAGTGACGTCATATCTGTATTTTAAGTTTAATTATAGGAAATCAATGTTCCGAATCTGGTGTCTTTTGTGTAGGTCTTGTTGCAGAAAAGTAGGACGTAAAACTCCATTCATTTCATTTAACTTCTTGTAGAGTCTAGATGCCGATAATACGATTCAGTTCGAAGATTGATTGATTCTCATACAAAAACAACCTATAAGATATTTACAAGTTCATGTTGTGAATCAATTGATCTTCTGTTAAGTATCTGTCGGTAGTCGTAGTTGATCTTAAAAACCGTACAAGCCTGTATCATTAATGCCTGATCTATTAAATCTCTTGGTCTACTCATACCGCGACAGTGGCTATTTACCACTGGCGTGGTAAATGACCTGGCTGTTCATTACTGACCTGGTACCTGGTAAATGACATTGACTCTACTTTCAATGAAAAAGTTTATCTTCAGATATCTGGCAATGCCATGGTTAAACGCTTTGCGCCGTCATATGCAAATATATTCATGGCAGAATAAGAACGAGAAATGTCTCCACTTTGTCCATTACTTCTTCATTTTAATGTACGATTTCTTGACGATATTTTTATAGTTTGGACCCACACCATAGAAGAATTCTGGGAATATTTCGATATTCTCAATAATTACCACCCTTCAGTAAAACAACCAAAATTAGCGAAAACCGTATTGATTTCCTTGATAGGCTACGACAGTATTATGAAAGTGTGATGTTATAGAAACTAATCCGTTATAGACGTCCCAATATTATCAGAAGATTACTAAATTAATCCACAATTATCTTATTTAACTGTCAGCTAGACATCTCATTTTAATTCGCTTTAATCTTTTTATGTTTTAATTATCGATTGTTCTACTTAATCTTTTATATGTTATAATTACAAATTGTAAATTAATTAATGTCAATGCAAAAACTTTAATATAAATACGGAATGATATATCAGGGGCATCTTGGATTGACCAGAGCACCTATACAGACGGACAACACCGATGTATTTGTGAATATTGTAACCAGTTATTATTAAACAGTTTTAAGTTCTTTGTCATAGTTTTAGTGTAAATTCTCACTACTACAGTATTTAAGGACGGTGATTTTACTACTTCTGGGAAATTAGACATCAAGGTTTTCTTTAAGGAAACTGACACTCATCAACTTTTGTTTAAATCCTCTTTTCACCCTAAACATACATTTTCGGGAGTTAAGTCCCAGATATTACGGTTTTATCGAATTTGCACACGAGAAGAGGGCTTCGAGTCAAATTATTACATTTGTTGTAGCTTGCCAAGCCATACCAATTATCAAGGGACTATACAGGGAACTAATTTCCCTGTATAGATTTCAAAAAGATTTAGTTATTGCTTTTAATCTCAATAAGAATCTTAATATAAGTCTATACTTTTTTTTTACAGACTATTGGTTCACCTCCATTTTAATTTAATACTCTCTCTTTAGTTCATAGGATGTTGGATGTAGTGTAAAGCCAAAGGAGTAAAAATGTGACCTAGTTATCACACCATCGCCGACCTCGACGCCGACGAGAGTGTAGGTAAATCTCATTTTGTTTACGGGTATAACATTTTTTTGTCATTATTGGTCTAGTCAGTTAGGCCTATTATTACTAATCTAGTATACTACTCGCAGTACTGGTAGCCTACTCGGTTTCTAGGTCATGATAAAATGTGAATAACAACTTTAGTAACTGATTCAGGAATGTACCTATAGATGAGTGGGTATGCTTAAATTAACAAGCCTTTGTTTTATTTAGGCTGAGATTTGATTTCCTATTGAAAGATCCATGTTGTTGGTATAATGTGGTATGTGGTTTATGTTGATGTATAACTAGATCTCTAGATCATGTGAAGATCAACATCTCCATAGAGTAGTACTAGAGAGAGGAGATCCCCGGGAAAATATCGCCGGTTTTGCTATAAAAAAAAAAAAACACCAACTCAATCACCCCGGACCTCTATCAAACTACTCCCCCTACACTACAATTTTCACCCAACACAACTCCAGAAAATAGCTATATTTTATCCCCTAAAAATGACTCTAATACTAAAACACGAACAAGAAAGATATAAAACAGATTATACAGGAGATGGTTTCATCTCAACACTAACTTTTCTAATTCCAAAAGTAGCTATCTTTGTTTCAAACAACAAATCATTTATTTCATCGGTGTTTCTTCAATGGAAGCTAGTCAAAATGCAGATATTATAAAGTTTTCTTTTGCCCTTAATAATTTTGAAAATGAAATAAACAATTTAAATATTAAACCCAAATTTAAAGTTGGAGATCGCGTTCGTATTTTCAAATATAATAGTAAATTCGAGAAGGGCTATGTTGGTTATTGTCCAAACGAAATAATCATCGTAGATAAAGTAAATAGTACATCACCTCCAACATATGAATTAATCGATCAAGACAAAGAACAAATCATAACTGACTTTTAGAAATGAATAGCTTTCTCGATAAATATGGAACTGATACAACCACAAACTTTCAACTTATGAGATGGGCGAATGAGTTAAATATATCACCGTTTTATTATTGTATGAGTGATGAAATAAATAATCTCATTGTTAAAAAAGGTAAATTTTATACTGTAAAAAATATACATACTTCAGATCAAAACGGAGTTCATCACTCTGCTTTATACAAACACTCTTCAAATAACATTTGAATTAGAACCCACTGAAGAGATACATGTACTGTAATTAACTAATAAACCAATTTAATGTTCTACATTTCAAATTCAAATACCAGGACAAAAGTTTTGTGCATTGACAACTTTCACTTTGGGTTAAGCTCGGGAAAACAGTTTAATTTAACTTAATAAAAATGGCGAACAAATTTTAACTAGCCTAGGTTCTTAATCTTTAGCTAATAAAAAAACTAACACTATAAAGCATGGATGAATAAAGCAAAACCTTATTTTGTAGATCAAATCGGAGACACTCTACAAGGTGATTTAGGTATGAACGATTTCAAAGTAACTAATGTAAAGTCTCCAGAAAATGATAATGATGTTGTTCACAAGAAATATATAAGGTATCAAAAAAATTTAATTGAAGTAAATAAAAACCATTTAGAAGATAAAATAAGTAATGTGAAAAGATTCTTCAAACGTCAACTAAATAATAACAATTTTATTAATGATACTTAACTACAGCAAGAGGTATCAGATTTAATAAGTTTTATTCAAAAACAATTGGTCAATGTAGTGAACAAAACTCAAAAATTTAATTTCATTAATATCTAAATTAGATGATAAGATTGCAAAACAAAAATTAGATATTCAACAATTAATAGATAACATTCCAGGTGAAAATGAAGATACATTTCAACAGGAATTAAATGATCTGGAAACTATGAATTACAAAAAGAACTAACAAATATTAAACAAAAAATACAGAACATTGATGATAGCGAAATTAAAACCTATATTCAACAACTAATACAAAATATTGATGATAGCGAAATCAAAACCTATATTCAACAACAAATACAAAATATTGATGATAGTGTTATTCGATAACAGATAACCACTATCAATAACGAGGTTTTAAATCAGGAAAAAAATATAGCCGCATTAGGAAAGAATCTCGAGGAAGAAAATAAATCATATTATTTCAATCTTCCATTTAGAAAGTTGAGTGATGAAGATATTATTAATTATGATCATATTGATAAATCAAAAATATAATATATTGAAAAAATATGGATTTACAGCAACTTTAAGAGTATTTTCTCCTCATGTAGCAGTTGGAGACCATAAAAACGTATTTGATAACGGTTTTAAAGAATCGTTTTCTTTCCTAAGAAAAGCTTTAATTGAAATTATTTTTCCTATGAAGGTAAAAATCAATTCAATATTCTTGTCACATACCTCTTCATCTAATCAATTATTAACCACCGTAAAGTTCTTCAATTTATCAATTATTGATGAATATGTAGAAACTAAAGAATTAGAAAACAACAAAGTTAATTACTTGTATGAAATTAAAACGAGTGGAAAATATATAGATACCCTATTAATGTTAATCATACCAGATAAAGAAAATGATACTCCAATTGGATTGAGAGATTTTGATATGATATTGGAGAAGATTAATGATTCGATAGAACAAACATCGTTAGTAACTATAGAAGTTTTTATTTTTAAACCTGAAATAATTATAACAGATAATGAAAGACAACTGCGTGGTGGAGATCTTATTGGGGAACCTATTTTAGATATTAAAAAATTTAAAACTTTTCGTTCATCAGAAATTCATTCAATGTAATGTCTTAAAAATGGAAAGCAGACAAAACTACATGATAGAAAAACAAAATGAACTAAAAGAAAAACTAAAACACTATATTAGACAGATGTCATCTGTCATTATAAAGACAAAATAGATATTTAAAAATAAAATCGAAATTATACAAGACCAGACATTCATAACAAATGTGCTATTTTCCAATGTTATTAAGGCCATTTCTAATAAATTTATAACATTTAGAGGACATATAGAGCTCGATGGAGAGGTATATAATCTTGAAGATTTGAGCCGCGAAATGAAATACGTGGCCTGAAATGCCAAAGCTTATCATACATTCTTTGCAATCGCGGCTGAAAAATCTGGCGCTTCTGATTGGTATTTCATGGGAAAAATAATTGTACTTAGAGACAATTTCAAAAAAATAAAAATATCAATGAAAGGCAGTGGGACAAGTCTACTTAAAAAAATAAATATTTAGGTGAAAATTGCTACATACCAACCAATGGACATTGCTTCATAAATAGTGTGTAAATCGTGTTTTGAACAAAAACTTAACAGCAAAATTTGAAGAATTTATCAACAACTTTCCAAAAGCAGATATAAAAGGAGTGATGACAGGCGCTAGAATTATTGCTTTCAATAAGGAATTTAAAACAGATTTTCAAATCTATAGCACGAAAGATTGGCATCTTCACCTAAGAAAGGTATCAGAAGAAATAGATTGGGTGTTTTACTTACATAAAGAACATTTCTGTCTCATAAGAAGAAATAATAAAAGATCAGCTATTATAGAAATAGAAGATAATTATGAAGAAGAATGGAGAACCTGTAGAGATGAAAACACAGCAACACAAGTTTCACCTCTAAAACTAAATGCTTTTCCAAATCTTCATGCATGATGATTGTTTATACGCCTGGGATTGTGAAACATATTGCGAAGAGAAAACCTTAGTCAATTTGGAAAAACTGAGAAAAATATTGGATGATGTAAATCATTCCTTTCCAGATTTAAAGCCGACAGATCCCATTCCAGAAATGTTTCACAACAAACTCATGGCTAATATAATAGAATTATTTGTAGGAACAGATTGTATTGATCAAATGTTGCAACCCTTAGGACAAGTAGATAAAAAAGATTAACCTTAATTTCTCATAAAAGGAATGGCTTCGACAACTGGATAGTCCTTAAAAACGTCAAAAAATTATCACAATGTCCACTAATACCACCCAGAGGGATTCTACCTCTTCCTGTAACTAACCCACACACTAACGTCGATTTTCAGAAAAAGTGGATAAGACAGGAAAATGAGAAAAGACATCAAAACAGAAAAATGAGAAAAACAGAAAAAAATACCTGAAAGCTCTAATTATTTACAAAATATTAATTTAACGTGTTCCTACCAACATGAAAAATCTAGTTTAGCGGTAATTCATCTAATTTACCCATGAATAAAAGAAAAATAACTGACTTCGAGATTAAAAAAATCACCAAGGACAACTTGATTTACCATACAAGGAGTTGCCTAATAATTCCATGCAAGTACTACCCTTCTTTTTTATACTGAGTATACTGAAGTATTAAGAGTGGGAGTCATATGCCAAAAGAGACACCCTATGTTTAGGAGCTTGTTTGATAAAATATAACAAAGTTATGAAAGAAGTTGTGTTCCAGAATCTTTCCAATAATCTTACAGCTCCCGCTCTCTGATGGGTTGGTAGTGTTTATATAATTACGACCGTAAGATTCTTGAAACTACTATGCCTACTGCAGATCGCCCTGAAAAGATAAATATAGAAAAGGTTTATTCACACACACATCCCTTTATAAGACATAAAGGCGGAAGAGTTTCTGCTAACAAAAAATCATTTACAACAGATAAAATGGATGAAATTTGTAATATATTAAAGGAATATACTGAGCTCGAGATTGATAATGTAATTGATTTACTTCAAGAATACAACGCAAGCACAAAAGATAAAACAGAAGTTAAATGCACAAAACCAATGGCGTTTGATGCTAATGGTTTGTATGCCTCTGCCATGTCAGATTTAGACAGCGAATATCCTAAAGCAGAAGACAATTTCTACCCGATGAACATGATGAATTTGTTAAGCTATTTAATGAACAAAAATTCAGACCTAGAACGGCTATTTTAAAGGTTCGGTTTGAATATCCTAAAAACATGTTCTTTCAACCCATACAGCTAAAGATATAAAATAACTTTTGCGAACAGAGAAGGCGGTAGGGAAACTGGTATTAAAATCAGGTTTAGAAATGGGCTCTGTACAGATGTTTTAACATAGTTACGTAGACATTCAAGAAATAGTTAAAGCTGGCGGTAAAATACTCAGGATATTAAACTGGTATTAAAATCAGGGTTAGAAATGGGCTCTGTACAGATGTTTTAACATAGTTACGTAGACATTCAAGAAAATGTTAAAGCTGGCGGTAAAATACTCAGGATATTAAACTGGTATTAAAATCAGGGTTAGAAATGGGCTCTGTACAGATGTTTTAACATAGTTACGTAGACATTCAAGAAATAGTTAAAGCTGGCGGTAAAATACTCAGGATATTAGATGGAATAGTCTATGAAGAAAACTTCAAAACACCACCTTATAGAGATTATATTTTAATTTTGGGAGATCTAAGAAATCAGTATAAAAAAGAAGGGTAGTACTTGCATGGAATTATTAGGCAACTCCTTGTATGGTAAATCAATTCAGAAAGACATAACCACAACCAGGCATCTATGGAGTGAAGCAACTTTAAAAAAATTTCGATTCACTCATCAAAAGCTATCCTAAGGTAAATGACACTCAATATATCGTTGAGATAGGTGAAAAAGAAAAAGAATTTGAAACAACTCCTCATAAATTTACACGACTAAAACCTATAGTCATTTAGGATCCTTTGTGTTATCTCATAGTAAAAAAATACTGGATAATTTCATTCATGTGATAGATGGATTTTATAAGCCAGAGGTATACTATACAGATAGTGACAGCTTGTACATTTCATCTAAAAATTGGGATACATTAAAGAAGCTGGATTGGTATCTGAAATGATTATTGTAAGAAATTAAAGATTAATTGAAAATGATTAAGGAAAGAATGATTATCGTGATGGTGGAATTATATATATAGTTTATATTTAGCGCCAAAAGTTAAATATAATATCATTTTGACTTCTGATGGTGTTTTAAAAGAAAAGAAATCCTTTAAGGGCTACTCTAATGATAAAATAACTGTAGAAAGTTATCTTCGATTAACTCCATTATCTTTTGATATTTTTATTTGGTTATTATTTTCGTTGATATTTCTAATGGAACTGTAAACAGAGAAATACTTTGATCCCAATTCATATTCTTGATTGCGATCGAGTTCACACTCATAATCTAGAGATATTTTAATGTCTGATTTATTTGAGGTTATAACGAATAATTGTTCTTTATTTCCCATTTTTTTGTAACATTTTAATAATCATTTTTTATCTATGATACCTTTCTCAAGGAGTCTTTTTAATATACAATTTACTTCATTATATTGTCTGTGCGATCGATGACTTCTTTCATTGCTGCTAATATTATTTGTAATCTATTAAGTATCTCCTCGTTGTTGTCGGATAAAAAGATTATACCTTCTCCTGTATGTTCTAAAAAGTCATCGATTTCCTTTGTAATATTATTATAACTTAAATTACCATCATTGTAATTATCATCACTGTAGTCAGTATCATCATAGTCGACATCACTACTGTCGTCATCTTCTAATTCTTCTTCCTTGCTTTTTAATCTTGATGTTTTTGCACCTCTTCTAATCGATGTAAGAATTTGTACGTATGACTTTAAATCGTTAGGACTATAACCTTCTTCATCATGTCCATTCATAAGATTAATTACACCAGTTGATAAATTATATACACCTTCTTTTGTGTCAATTTAAATGTTAGGTTGTCTTTATTGAAACGAAGCCTAAAACCGTTAAGAAGTTATCCATCCTCATCAATTGTTGATTTAATTGTTTTAGGTAAGTTTGGATCTGGATTTGAAAAATGATGTTTTATATCATCTAATGTCCTTATTATAATTTCACTATAATCAATAGGTGGATATTCTATATGATAAGGATTAACTTTAGCTTCTATACGAGAAGGATTAACGTTAGCTAATTTCTTTTTAATATCCTCTTGAGTTTTTAATATTGGTTGAAATAGAGTTTGTAAATTTTCTGTTAATCCGAGTTGTTGTAATTTGTTATTTTCAACTTGGGTCTTTATTTTATTCTTATATTTCTTTTTACATCTTTAGGAATTTGGGGCAAGAAAAGTCTATATTTGATGTAATAAAGCGCCATGCTGCTACTTATTATAGATACTAAGTAAAATTTAGGAATCAGCATTAAAAAACTAGAAATGGAAGCTTAAAATGGCCACGTTTCAAAAGAGACAATCAAACCCGTTCAAGAGGACTGCTTTTAAAATCAAAGTTGATGGTAATTGGCATTATACCAAAATAGAATTAGCCTCGCGCGCCTTGGATAGGTCAACAAAATGTAAATGATGCAGAGATCCTTTCATATATATTTAAAAGGCTAATTATCAGTAAAGTTTTTGAACAGTAAGTTTGTGAAATACAACGGGACGGGAGAGTGTTATTTCAATGTATGTATAATTTCATAAATGATAAGAATTATTGGACATATATTGGGGAAAGTCAGCTGAGTAAACATACAATATTTTGCGTTGTCATTGACTTAAAGATAATATTAAAAAATAAATATGTAAAATAAGAAAGCACTGCATCATACTCATCTCAGCAAATCATTCGGTAGAAAAAATAATTTCATCATCCTCTTTTAAACAATATACCTGAAATAAAATAGTGAGAAAACGATAATCTGAACATAGATATTTAAACAAACATCATACGTGTAAAATATAGATTTCGGTTTCGAGAGTAAAATAGTAGAAGTATTGAAAGAAGGGTCTGGTTCCGTTTGAATATTTCTAAAATAAGACAATTATAACTAGGATGAATTTTTCAAAATTGTTCAAGGAATGTTATTACTGTAAAGTAATCATAAGGCAAATTGACACCGTGGTATTTCGTTCATACAGTTAGTTTGTCACACTCGCTTGTGACAGGAATTTTTTACTTAATAGGTAACAGTAAAATCAATAAAGTCATTAGATATGGTATGGTCATCATAATTTGGTCAGAAAGTTAATTGGTCACAATAGTATGGTCATAATGTATTTCTGTGATGAGTCACAATAGTAAAAAGTCAATTGGTAACATCATGAGAAAAATGGCCACATAGAAAATTACTCAGACTAATGTGGTCACAAGTTAAATTTTCTCAGAAGAATGGTCAAATTGGCCAGAAGTTAACTGGGTAACAGTAATATGGTCACCAGGTTGTTCACCTTTGTGATGGCAAATAGATCACAAGGTAAATTGACCACAGTCTTATGGTAATCAGGTAAATAATACCTTCTGATTAAGTTCCATCCTCTAACCAATAAACCAACACTAGGCTATCCTTTGTTTTTCAAATTTTCTTGTTCACTATAATAAAATATTGATTACGAATAATCAGGAATTTAATCTTACTACTAACGCTGTACGTACAATGTACCCTTTATAGTCAAAACCAGCCTTTCAAGACTATTTTGGCATAATCAAGGGCAATAACTCAAAAAATAGTTCATGGGAAAATCTACGAGATAAATATAAGTTTACATAAAAATGTTTTTATATCATAATAATGAATAACAAGATAATTGAAATAATAGACCATTATATCAATAATCACACTCCTTTTGTGATGGCTTACAAGTTCTCTATAAAAAAAATATTGATTTCTTTTGTGAGGACTGTGTTCTGATCACTTTAGATTGATAAAGAATTGATGACGTTTCAACTTACCCCTGTAATCTTGTTTGGAAAAAAAATATATATTTTTTTTTCTATTATCTTTTCTTATTGAAATGAGAAAGTCATAGGCTATCTGTATGAAATCTAAAAAGAAATTTGTCAAATCTTATTTACAACATTGAAATTGACAATGCCATTCATGGTGGCAGAAAAATCTTAAGTACAATTTCTTTAAACTGTCCATGAATAGTAATACATGTAATAGTAATTTGTTACGTGGTAAATTTAATTAAATATGAACGGCAAGATGTGAATATAGAAATAGGTTAGTATTACCAAAGCACGAAAGCACAACCACCTGTCACATTTGGGCCATATTGGCTATTTGGCAAATGGCAAACCTGCAAATTAGCTGACGCCATCCTTTAGTATGCCATTATACGTAGGCCCTCAACATCCACAAAAAGAAAAACGTGTAGGCTTAGTCTAATTTGGCTTTACATAAATGCCGAAAATACAACGTCGCGAAGAAGACGCGATAGAAAAAACAATTTGAATGGATGAAGCATAAAACTTGTTAGGTTTTAAAAAAACAATTTGTTTGTCCGGGCGTCCTCACCGACAGATTTGTTAGTTTTAATATAAGGCTAACAATCCTAACAAATTTCTTATATTATAAGCTAACTTTACAGGAACGGGTGCACCCTCGCGACGTGCGACGGGTCTGTGGGCATGCGTAGTGGAGCGGAAGTTATACAAAACAATGAAATATAATTTACAAAATGTCACTTCAAAAAACATATTGAATTGATTTGATTGATCAAAGTAAATAACTTCTCTAATTAAGCAGTACTAAACTGTTATTATTGACCATGATGTTGTTATTTAGCTTAATTCATTCTATGGAGCTGTGAAGTTTTAAAAGAAGTGATTCGGTTTGAACAGCGTGATGCGTCACATATTCAATAGATATTTTTTCTTGATGAAAAAAAAGTCTTCTTAATACCCAAAATATATGTGTATTTTGTCAATAGAATAAGAGCTATTATTTTTTTTGTATTGTACTACAAGAATTCTGCCTTTTCATTGATGTTTTGGTACAAATAAACAAATGTTCCTTTTTTCGCTATGTATTAGTCTTGGTTACCTGTTTGTTAGGTAGCCGCGACGGATGGCGGACCTTCTGCGCCGGACAACGGGTCTTGTAGAACTACGTCGATAAAACGTTTCGTCTATGTGAGTTAATATGTGAGAATAATAAATCATCATTTGTACGTTGTGACGTCGGTTCAAAATTCGACAAAACACAATTTGCGAAATAAACATAAGACAAAACACCTAAAGAAGTAAATTCCACGACGGAGTCAAGTCATGTTATTTCTATGTAAGAACCATACGTAGTTTTGTATGGTTAACTCGATTCATCTTAAAATCTTTTTGATGAACTTCTTGATTAATAATAGTCGATCTCAAGTTATTTTGTTCCTTCTATATTTTTTTATATCTGCATAGAAAGTCTCATTAAGATGAAATGAAATGAAAACTGTAGCCTCTATTAAAGACGGAACACAATTTCATGGTATACTACTCCTTGGTTTTATTGTACACAACGTTTCAACAATCTACATTGTCATCATCAACACAATCGACTAGCACACTTGTACATTAAAACAAAAAAAAAAACATAAAATGAAAGAGTGTCTTCAAAACTCTAACTTTAAAGGTAAAGACATCAATGATTAACAAAAAAAAATAAATGAAAATAAAACGAGGGATGTCTGAACATAGCTCTTAATTATTTTTAAGTAAAATATCTTCTATCGTTGTCTTTCTTTAATTAGGGAGTCTATTACAGGATCAAGGTGCGCCTTTTTGGGGTTGGGGTGGGTGGAAGAAAAATTTGCGCCCTGCATATATGTAGATAACCTTCAGAGTACTAGAAATGTACGAAAATATAATACCTTTTCCTATTTCTATAGATGTCTTTTCTATATATGACAGTATGTCAAGAAAAGACATCCCATCCCGTCTTTTTAACTTTCATACGCGGATAATTCTGGACACCCATGGATTTGAAGGTGAGCGGTGGACACTATTACTGATCGGCTTGACTAAACGGCCGTTTCTGAGACTAAGGTACGATTGGTCAAAAAATGGCACACTTGTCCCTTTAACAGCCATATTCATACTTTATATATATTATGGCTTTCGGTAGAAAACGGTGGGTAGAATCCACATAATTGAATCAATTTTTTTGTTTACTTATTAAATTCGATATTCTGTGTCAGTAATCATGTCCGTTGATCATGCTACATTTTTTTTCTTACAATAGTTGCCACGTTTTCCAATCAGGGTGATCTATTTGTGTCGCTGAAATGTCTGACACCATACACTGCTTGGTTGTTTTATTGAAGCTGAAGAGTTTACAACCACATGGTAGTAACATATCAGAAACACACCTTGTAAGACATTCCAGTTTAGAGTTCACCGTGTAAGTCTGAATTCCGCTTCCTTGTATCATTTTGTTATTGTTTACTACCTTGGTGCGATAACTGATAATTCTGGTTCCAATATCTGTATAAAAAATCCAATAATTCAATTCAATATCTTGGTCAGTAAGTCGAAAGACAGGATGCAAGAGAGTTTGACAAAAACACACAGATTCATCAAACATGGGCTGAAAGTGTATGCCAATATCATAAGCCATTTACATAGTATTCATGGATTTGAACATGTTTGGTTTCAACAAAAGTTTATCAAAATTGTACTAGAAATATCTCATCCAAGATCTTATAATCTCTATTACGTATTCAATGTTTCTGGTCATGAAATCCGAAAGCAATTTATATAAAGGGGTCCATAAAAGATTTAAAGGTTATATACGTTAGCCCTAGGATGCTGAAAATTGTTGAAAAATGTTCGAAAATTGTTAAAAACAAAAGCCTAAAAGTGAAAAAAATTAAAAAGTGTAAAATTTTTTACAGTGAGCACGAGATAGTCATATCAAGTCCCCCTGAAAATCGGTGAAAATACAGGCTCCATGTTCATTATATCATGTAACGCTTAAGAAACATGCACATAAGGTCCAAAAAAAAAAAAGAAACACAAATAAAAAGAATGTGCCAATAAATAATTTCAGAAGAGGGAGCAGGGGCTAGAGTAGTCATTTCATTTATCACACAACAGTTATATTATCCGACACACTATAAAAAAATACGATGTGAACTCGTAGCACAGGTAAATAACTATGTAAATTAGGTCAAGTATTCGTGCATCTTGTAAACAAACCAACATGGCATTCTTTGAAGTTAGACTCAGTTAGAATTGAAAATAAAGGGCATGATAACATAATTTTGATTAAAAGTTTCAGTTAAAGTGATACTACGTCTTAGAATACACTCGTCCTGTGGCTAATAAGTGTGTTTAATAGTGTCCATTGGTTAAATAAGTATGCATCCCATACTTTATCAATTTTGAAAAAGCGACAATAAAACTATAATCAAAATTTTTATAAAAAGTGAGCAAGCGACAAGTCCGTTCAGTTTGAGAAAAAAAGAGTCTGGGTAATCAACGCTAAAACAGGAAAAAATCATCTTCCAGTGTATACAAATAAACTTTGCCAATGATTAATATTCGTTGAAAATTGTGTGAGTGGTGGAGTGTTCACTCTAAATTATATGAATTGCTTTTTCGTGGAGTCGCTTAATCTCCTACGAGGCATCATTATTCCGTCTTCATTATATGTCTGACAATGTCGAAGTCAATACAAGAGTAGAGGTCAAGGACGCAGGATACCCCACTTGAGAGTTACTTCCCCTTGAAAATTACACCGGATTTCCTAGACTCACGATTTGAAAATCACTTAATGGATGTATTAAGTGTCTTATAATTAATTACTTGATTTTGTGGATATATCGGATTATAGAGGGATTTTGATGTATAGTTAGGACACCAAGTCCACTGATGGATATATACTGTTATTGGCCAAATTTGAGCAAAATTATAAATTTTATGTTCATCCTAAGACGCAGTATCCCTTTAAGTAATCACATAATTACAAGATCTTGTTACGCGCAATTTTGTTAAAAGGTGTAAAAAGGTTGACCTCTAAATGAAGGCGCTATATAGAAAAGTGCAAGGACTTTTAGGAAATATGCTTTTATTGATAGTTGTGTGATAGAATCTTTTACTCGTGCTTATGTTATATGAAATTTATGAAATTAACCATTTCCTTAGCCTTAGTCCGGCAACAAATTTCATAAATTACATGTACTCGTTTAAGATCCTCTATGTCAGGGTTTCTCAAGTTATACGTGAGTTGAAGTGCCACATTCATTGTTAGGAATTGCTAATGCGCCAAGGGACCTTAGCGAAGTTTAATTTTTCGTCTTATCTAGAAATTGTATTCTTCGAACTTGGCAAGTCCATCTGATGAATATACCTTTTACTTATTTCCGACTTTATGTCCAGTTAGAGGTAGCATTCCTTTAAGATTGACTTACCCACATTCCAGCATCCTTGACTGCCCCAACCGGTCAGAAGAAAGGCATATTTATAATCAACAAGAGGCAGAACAGAAGATGCAATTATTTCATCAGCGAATAAAACCGTTCCTTTTCCTATTTTTAAATCACCGTCTTTCCAGCTGATCCAAAAAGATTCATATGCACTACAATTTAAAACTGAATTTGATTGCCATGTAAGACTATCACAGTGCACAGCTTGCTTAATTTCAACATTCGCACCATTATATGACCCTAACACGAAGACATAATTTCCATTTGTGTTCAAATCAACCGTTGGTGTTTTCTGAATTATCACGTGTAAATTGGCACATGCCTTAACAGAAAATTTTAAGTCTGTTACATTGGTGATGTCAATTCCGTAATTTGACAATGGCATAGCATATGTCTCATCATCAGGTGTGAAAATTTTTAATTGACAGTTGTATTCTGAAAGTAAAGATATAAATTTACAAATGTAATTCCAACTACCCGAAAGGAAGAATATTTGTAGCCGTGTAATGAAATAAAGCATTATACAGCCATGGTCCGTCCATGTTTCCTGAACGATAACTGGTAATTTCAGGTACAATATAATAATTTCCGGAAAAAGTTATTTTGCTATGGTCATCAGTTATGAAGATGAGGAGGAGGATAAGCACCAAATGTCATTCATCATGTACAGTAAAGCAGATAGAATGAAATTACAAGAACAAACAATATTGATATAAAAATCTTTAACTTACCGTATAATTGCAGTATAAAAACCAAATTCAAGAAAAAATTTGTTGAAAGTAACATCGTGTTTTAGACTTTGTATAAGAGAAAAACAAATATCAAACCGATTAACTTTAAATTGCAGACACATCTAAATTATGCACTTTACTGTCTTTGTCTCAATAAAGTCTGCACCATTTATATGAGTAAACATAGTTAATAATTTTATTGGTACATGCTATAGCGATAATTGACAACTGTCTTACGTTGAATATGGTTTTGTGTAATGATTAATGGTTAAGGGATGCAAACATGAGAAAAGGTAATGCGTATTGATCACTATCGTAAAGACCAATCCCGTAAGACTTCAAACTTTGTACCGACCTCAACTAATTGACTTCCTCTTGCAAGCTCTCTGATTTGTTCTTGTACGACTTCATTAACAGAGTAGGTCTGATGTAACAAACTATGATTTTTTTTGTAACACCACGTTGGTTTGAAACGCTTATTCTTTGATCGTTGACGCGGGAGAAATTAAAGTTTTAGACGTTTAGATGAATATTTTTTTACAATAATTTTCGATCTATCACGGTCCACTGTGCTGCTGATTCTGCAGTCCTCGGAAGTTGGAAATCTAAAAAGGTCGGGCCAAAGTTCATGTCCTTGCAAAACTTACTTTCCCGCGTGGTTACCCATATTATACTATACCTGTTTCAATTGCAAATGACCTTCTACGACCCATAGGAATAGAAACGGTATAGAAAGTTACGTTCTCCACGAATCGAATCAACCTCATATTCTATATTAGAAACGAGAATGATTCGTCGGCCATTGTTACGGTCAAATCCACCGTTGTTTGTTGTTACGGTGTTGTATTAGTTAATTAATTAGTTATCTTACTGGAACGGGACTCTTAACATCTTTATTCGAGACTATTACTTTTTGATGTTTTAATCTAAAGCAAAGTTTACCTAGCACGTTTTCTAAACAGAAAGAATTTCCAGACCAAAAAAATACATAATTAGGGCCTATAAATGTCATTCCTACAATGAGAGTTATGGGCAAAGATATAGCTAGAGATATTCTAAGATGTAAAGAAAGATATATATAGATAGAAAGAAAGAAAGATTGTTCAACTGTGAGTGTGTGAATTATATTGTTAGGTCCCCCTTCTCCCCAGATAGACAGAAAGCATGTTTATAAACCGTTTCTAGGAAAAAATCAGGTAAGAGGCCGAGCACTGGCTAAAAAAATTTCTGGGTCCAAAGGCCATTACAGCCACCATGGAATTCGTTTGATTGCAAAATATGCACGAACGAACACTTATTTACTTTATGTAGCCTATTAGCAACAAGAGAAATATATGTCAAATAAGGGCCTTTTATTTTCCACTGAAAAGAGTGGGTGATGGAAATGACTATCCGTGGTGGACATGACATGTTGTGATTAAAGGGATAAAATAAAATACAGATTAAAACATATTTTTTCAGTTAATCTTTTTTTTCAGTTTTTTTTCGCATATTCTTCTATTTCACTCTTCGAGTGAATGAAGAAGGATTAAGCGAGGACAATCTGGATCAGATCGGGTCCGATTGGTGAAAACAATTCTTGTTGAAATGGGTTATTACATGTATACCGATAAATGAGAGAGTTTTGTTGGGCACAAGAACACCAAGGTGTTAAAGTGATACTACGTCTTAGAATGAACATAAAATTTAAGTTCTCAAGAATGGTCAATATGAGTAGGCTATATATTCATCAGTGAACTTACCTGGTGTCATAAAGCTACAACTGGATTCATTAGTTTATTGCATATTATTTTATGGATAATTACTAATTTTTTTTTGTATTTATCGGATTATAAAAGGGTCCTGTTATGTTATTTATGACTCCAGGCATATCTACTGATAAATATATGCTCTTATTGGCCAAGTATAAAATATTATTAAATTGTATATATATTCTAAGACGTAGTATTCCATTAATTTAAGAATTTTGAATTAAAATCTTTTTTCGCCGTTTTTACACCATGGAGGCTGGTCCTATGGATTTAAAAAGTTTTTAATTCAAAATTCGTTGAATTATCACCTAGATGGAAATTATATTCACCTAGGTGGAAATTAAAGTTTTTAATTCAAAATTACACGAATTATCACCTAAAGGTTTGTAATTCAAAATAAAAAGTGAAATATATCGTATGTGAGCCACCGTAGGCAACCCACCCGATAACAAAGAAAGATATACAAAATTCGTGAGAAAATGTCAGGCAAAGCAGCCTGCTTTCCCCTCTCCCAACAGACTTTCGACTCGTACGCTTATGGGAGAATGACCCATATCAGCCAGCTGGAGCAGTACCAGATGTCACAAAATCTTATCATTTTATGAAGATGGTTCATTTCGGACATTTAATAAAAGACCTAGTGTTTCATATTGTTTCACTTTCCGTGATTTTATTTAGCCTATGGACTTCTAAATTAATGATTTCATAATGGTGTATATGATAGATTATTCAATTTCTTTTTCTTTGTTACAACCTCTCCCTTTTAGTTTACTATGAAATCTAAGTGGTAAAAGAAAAGTAATTAAAAATAGAATAACAAAACTTTATTGATCTAAATAAACTTTCATTCGTGTTGACAAGCTTTTATAAAACTTTAGTAAAAGTCAATAAGGTGTGTCCTTGAAAGAAACTACATTCCTGTTGTGGAGAGAGTTTTATAAGCGATATTCTACTAAAGTAAGACTATAACCATTCATACATGACCAACGTGGAGACACCTTCCTTCCACGTAACAGTGACTACTAAATAAACATTGGCCTCTTATCAATACGACTGTCGGTGTTCACTGCATTACCATTCTATCATGTTTATGTATTGCTACTAAGAGTAGACTCAAGGAAAGCTTTGGGGTTTTATAGCCTTTGTTATGAACAGTAGTATAATATTATCTAGATATAACGTACCGATGCTAAAGAAACATGAACCTTTGTAGGCGTATCATGTTAGCATCCGATAAGATTAAATTTGAACAGGATAGTGCCACTATGGCCATCTTTTGAAGCAGAACTGCTTCGGATCTAAAAGAAGTTCAAGCCAAAATGTAAATTTATTCCAAGCAGTCACCTTGTCTCTAATCATGATATTATGATCTGTCATCAATTTTGAAATAGTTCTGCTCGATCACCCTTTGTACATTGAATGGAACATCAATCGATAGTTTAAAATATCGAGCTTTTAAAGCTTTTAAATAACTTTACATTAGCTTTTTAGTTGAAATCATCGGGCGTGATTGGGAAATTAAATAATGAATCTGTATGAAAAGTAAAATGAAAAAAAAAACCCAAAATACAAATTAAGGTTTGAAGTGGTAACATCTTTCATTACGTGGGCATATAGGCCAATTAGGGACAAATAGATTTGTGCGGTCTTTAAAGTTTCTTAAACAGAGCAGTGACGTTTTTAGGAAACATTAGGAGAGGGGGCCGAGCAGGGGGCCACAATATTTCCAAGGGGGGGGGGGGGGGGGGGTAATTTCTTTGTCAGTTATCAACTCTCGATAAAATATGGTTAAGTCTGGTTCAGCCCTATCTTAAGACGCGGGCACACGAGAAGTCTTGGTCGGAGACTTTTGTCGCCGATTAGAGTCTTGTCTTGAGTTTCAAAAACTGGCACGGGCACACGAAGAGACAAAAATCTCCAGTCGGTCGTTTTCCACCTTGTCGATAATCACGTGCGGAGCATGCAATTGAAAGGAAAATGAAACTGATTGGATGATGACGGTCCGTCTTGCAGACGATAAAAATATCAGAGACAATTATCAAACTTGTTTGATATTATAAATCCTGTCGTGGACACGATAATCTTGTCGTGGAAGCACGGGCATACGCGAGATTTTTCTAAAGACTCTTATCGGCGACAAAAATCTCCAACAAAGACCGCTCGTGTGCCCTCCTTTACACTTTACATAAACTATTTATTTAAAAAACATACTTTTTTTTAACCCTTTACGTCTTTCAATAGCTGAACATGTTAATTAAAATTAATTATGAAGTGGCTAAACATTTATAACATTTTCAAGTAATAATTCAATAAAATAAAAATATTTAATGGAACAATGAATGAAAATAACATACAATATATATAAACAAATATCTAAATATTTTTACAACATAAAATCCTAAACCCACACGTACTTGTGAAAAATGACGTAGTATCTATTCTTTAAATTGTTATAGGAATTAAACATCAAAAACTGATCATAGCCTGTCGGCTGGAAACACTCACTGTACCAATATTCCAAGGGGTTTAATATCATTATCGCTTAATGAGGAAATTCATCGGTCTTCGGAAACCAAAAGGTAGCTTGCCAGGCAAGGTAACATACGCCCACTGGCAGCAGTCAGAAATGATAAAACAGTCTTTAGTGAGTAAGTACGAATTTTCTCATATTAAAGAAATTTTTATAGTTTGAATACAATGATATACATTTACTGCCTGTTATTTATTCTGAGTAATTCCACAAAAATTTTCAAAATCAATATCAATAACTCAAATACACCAAATTATTAAAGCACACATCTCTAATATATAGGGCAAAAAATTGTTAAGAGTGAAATTGTCGAAAATTCAAACTTGACCAAGATCACATCAATATAAATAAAAAGACATAAAACTCCATTCATTTCATTTCATCCATCAATATAAATCATGACACCATATTTTAGAAAAATGAGATGAAATCTGTAGTCTCTGAAGCATTTTATCTATGTCGAGGGCTATAACTCAAAAACCTCTCATCGAAAAATCGACAAATTTGAACTTGACCACGATATTATCAATATAAATGATCACACAATATTTCATTTAAATCAGATGAAAACTAGTCTCTATTGTGTTTTTGCAATATTTTGATGCGTTTTTCCAAAGTCAAGGGCAATATCTCAAAAACCGTTCATCGAAAAATCATCAAGTTTGAACTTGTCCAAGATCTCATCAAGATATATGACCACATCAAATTTCATTAAAATCAGATGAAAACTAGTCTCTATTGTGTTTTTGCAATATTTCGATTTCATTAAAATCAGTTGAAAATTGTAGTCTCAGTTGCGTCACGCTTTTCCTAAGTTAAGGGCAATAACTCAAAAACCGTTCATCAAACAATCATCAAGTTCGAAACTTGTCCAAGATAGTATAAATGATCACACCAAATTTCATTAAAATCAGTTGCGGTATTTCTAAGTCAAAGGCAATAACTCAAAAACTGTTCATTTAAAAAGCGTCAAAATCGAACTAGACCAAGATCTCATCAATATACATTAAAACATTAAATTTCATTAAAATCAAATACAAACTGTAGTCTCTGTTGTGATCACAAGAAATATTGACGGACCGACGGACAGGAGCGACGGCAATATACGTCCACATTATTATGTGGGCGTTTAAAAAGGCAAGCAAACAGGCTGCCCTAAATATTTTGTTGTTATGGTTGTGTAAATCCAAGGCCGCGCGGATTTTAAGAAGCAAAGTAGGTATAACGGGCGTTTTACAGTTTAGCACGGCCCCTAATTCCCGTTTCTTAATAGTCCAGCTCTGAATCGGTAGCATCGGTAACAACCACCAGAAGACCCGTCGGTAAACACAGTAGTTAGACGCTTAGAATCGATGAATTTTACCGACCCATTGAAAATACGAAGGAATTTTATCCAGTTTTATTTTTGAACCAGTTAAAATTGAATCCCAAGTCGCGTAATATTATTAGTAAAAGTTGCACTAATCAAATTCAATAATCAGGAAGTCATCAAGGTACACAATGCAAGTCACATTGTAACGATTTTTCATAATATAACACACGCTAGATGTTATCCTTTTAAAGATCATTGGACTGCGAGAATATCCAAAGGGTAGCTTGCGGTCGAACTCGAGAAGAGTTAAAAGTCCACTGTAATCCTGTCAACCGACAATCAGCCTTGCTACATAACACTGACCGATAAGCGCTCGTTAGGTTAGCTAAGAAACTGACTGACTTAATCAACTAAGTCCATGAAGTATCAGATTATACGAATTAAGGGAAAGACCCTCGGATCTGTAGCATCGTGTATGATGGGTATGCGGGTATGTCCAATAGCTGAATGAGACAATGCACAATTTCGCCATTCTACAATCAACATTATCGCTGATATTGGCATCTTGAAAAGCTCGGATAGTTGGATGGTTGTGTTTAAGAATCAATTGGAATTCCCGTATACCTTGACGATGTGTGCTCCATTCGAAATTTTCTAATGCTTGATGCTCTCTCTATTCCTTATCATAGGACCGAATACTATACGGACGTGTACCGGATATAGGAAATAATCTGCAGTATCCAAGTGATTCTATCCAATAAAATTTCGTTGATGGTATAGTATACCCCCATTCTTCAACGGAGACTCCATTTCCTAGCGGAGTTCAATACTATCTGTATCAAAGGAGTAGGAACTGTACTGAGGAACAGAGTCTGCCCAAAGAAAGTCAACAATCTGCAAGGCTTTGACATGATTGTCTTTGCATCTCACGAACAATTGGTGATTGGAGTAATCTTTCATGCTCACCTGAGGCGGGACTGTGCTGGAGGCAGCAGGTTCAAATCCATTCTCGACTGCATGTAGTTCTGGTCTGCGGCTTGTCTCGTGTAATTCTTGTTCAAGGTCTTTCGTGGCCTTCCTTTCAGCAGCTAACTGCCTTTGCAGGGTTAAATATCGCCTTTGTTTTTGAAGAGGTACTTCGTTGAGTCGGCGATGAATATCTTACCTCAAGTCAGTGTCAATTTTAATACTGGCCCATAGCAGTCGGGTCTGTTGATGTCGATCACTCGGGAAAGGTCCACGAGTATGGAGGTCAATCGTATTCAGAATTAAATGTTATGCACTTATGTTTAATATTGCTTTTGCCTAAAACACAATACCTCTTTTACAAATGTTAAAATACAAAATACCTCTATAACTTGATGCCAATGTGAATGAGGGAACAGGCTAACTGCAAGGAGTAAGATGCTCCCTGACCCTCCTCCTCTATCACAGTGTTTCAACCTTTGACTGCAATTGACACCATATTCTTGTATCATAGAATTTTGTATCTGTAGCTAAGTCCTTAGATTTCAGTCAAGGTATGAAATAAATAAACCATGCTTTCAGACTGACCTTTTTTATACGCCCACATGGACGATCTTCATGAAACTTGGTTTGCATGTATGTATTGATGAGATCTCAGTCAAGTTCGAAATTGGTAATTAACGGGTGAACTGTTTCAGAGCTATTGCCCTTGGCGTAGTAAAAACACATCAAATTTTCCTTGTAGGCATGATAGAAACTACGGTTTTTATCCGATTTTCATGAAACTTGGTATGTATACGTATTGGTGAGATCTCAGTCAAGTTCGATAATAATAATAATCGAATGAACGGTTTCAGAGTTATTGCCCTTGACTTAGTAAAACGCGTCCAATTTTGATTGTAGGCACGATAGAGATTACAGTTTTTATCCAACCTAGATGAAACTAGGTATGCATGTATATATCGATGAGATCTCACTCGAGTTCCTAATTGGCAACAATGGGATGAAGGGTTTCGGAGTTATTAATAATCAAAAATATCAATTCATATAAAATCATTATAAATTAGCACAGTGAACATGAAATATTAAGAAAAAAACTGTTATATGACCAAAATTAATTTTTTGCGATTTCACTTTGAATTTTTTGTGTTTTTCATAATATTTTGGAAAACAATCAGTGCATAACAGATACTACACTTCTCGCCCATTTGGCGAGTTATTTTTTCTAATTTCAGAATCAGAACAGAAGAAAACCCAATATCAAGACCCTTAATCCTATTTTCTAAATAAAGTGTCTGCTCCACCCTAGGCCTGTACATTTGGGAGAATCAAGCCCTCCCTTCCCCGAAATCTAAATATTGGACTCTTGGGCGGTGGGTGTAAAATTCCGAATTCTCAAACTGTCCGAATTGGGTCAGAAAAGACAAAAAAATCGAAACTAAAATTGCACCAAAGGTCATGCACAAATTCGGGAATCAAAACATTTTACATCAAAAAAACGACTATTTTTAAAAGCTTTCATTTGTACCGTGGCCCATTGGGGACATTTACAATTTTTTTATTTTTCGACGTGTCTCAGTGGTTTGAGAGCAGAAGAACTGCAGAAAACAGGAATTGAAATTGTAAACATTTGAGAAACCGACAAAAAATAGAAGGAATGGAGGGAAACTTTAATTAAAAAGATGACACAAAATACATAAAAATCACAAAAATTCATAAAAACAATAATTAATCAAAATCGTAAAAATAGTTAAAACATGAAAAATTAAATTTTCCAAAATATTATGAAAAACACAAAAAATTCAAAGTGAAATCGCAAAAATTAATTTCAACCGCGGTTGAAATTATTTTCCACCGCGGTTGAAATTATTTACCAGCGCGGTTGAAATAATTTCAACCGCGGTGGTAATTAATTTCAACCGTGGTGGTAATTAATTTCAACCGTGGTGGTAATACATTTCAACCGTGGTGGTAATACATTTCAACCGCGGTTGAAATTAATTTTTGAGATTTTTACTAAGTTGTAATTACAAGATAGTATTATAAAGATAGTATTGTGGCAGAGAGTGTATAGTGACAGGGGGGTAGTAACAGATAACACCTTTATAAACTTGTTATTACAACTTTACAAACTTGTAATTACACCTTTACAACTTGTAATTACACCTTTAGAAACTTGTTATTAGTAGTAATAGAACTTATAGATACAAAGCATAAATATTTCAAAAACATAAAAAAATCACCTCGTATACCCACCCACACCCTACAAACCCTTCATATTCCCTTCATAAAAAATCACCTCGTATACCCTACAAATCCTATAAATCCCTTTATATTCCCTTCATAAAAAATCACCTCGTATACCCAAGAAACCCTTCATATTTCCTTCATAAAAAATCACCTCGCATACCCACCCACACCCAACAATCCCAACAAACCCAACAAACTCTACAAATCCTTCATATCACCCAACAAACCCTACAAACCCTTCATATTCCCTTCATATCACCCAACATATGTATTATGTCCTTTTTTGAATTGTTATTTTGTTGTATAATAAAAATGACTTATTTGTAAACAAAAAAAGTGTCTTATATTAGTGATTGAAAAAAACCTAAAATTGCCCCTTAAAAAATGGCAGATAAAAAACTAGATCCAATCTTTCAATTATATGATCCAATTCGTTATTCATTTAACAAGAAAAAGGAGGATTATATAATCATCTCGCCAACCGTTGGTTCCAAATCTCAATTGAATGATGGGGGTAGGGTTACGTTCGAGATTAATTCATTATCAAATTGGTTACTATTGTCTGATGCATATTTCAGATGTGATTTCAAAATCAAAGACGGAACTCAGAATCAAGTTCCACAAACCAACACAACGTTAGAAAACAATTTCTTCCCAAATATGTTTTCAGAGATTGGGATGGAAGCAGGATCCAACCCGATTGAAACTATCAAACATCCTGGAGAATTTGACATAATGTAGAAAACAGTTCTATATCCATAAGACTACGATTCCATTTCGGGGTGGATTCCTGATGTCGGTGACGGAGAAGTTTTAAAAGAACCGGTCAGAACTGTTGCAAATGAGGCTGATGAAGCTAGAATGAGAATTATTGCTCGAAACACGCTGGAAAGAGTTGCACGAGCTCGAAATACTGGCTTTGAAAATCGGGTTCTTCAATACAACAATGTTATTGAGAATAATAGGTGGGGTAATTACGTAAATTGGAAGTTATATCCCCTCTTTGGTCTGTTGGAACATAGAAAGGTTTCTATAGGATTACCATATAAAATTCATCTACAAAGAGAAATCAATAATGATAAGATATTCTTTGGTGAAAATGGGTCCGATGCCAAATTAGAAATTACGAATCTCCAATTATACATACCGATGATTACTCCTTCTATAGAAATAGAAACTAGATTATTTAACATGATGACAAAGGATATTGAAATAGCTTTTCTTCGCCGTAACACGATAGGCAGCATGACTTTAACCGGGGAGTCCACTACATGGCCAATTACTAACACCACTAAACCAGCAAGATACTTAATGGTTGGTTTTAAGAATTTACCAGACTCTCAGACAAATAACAACAATATCTTTAGAGTAGCAATGAACCAAACTCAAGATCCTATAATCCGCAAAGTTCAAGTAAGATTGAACAATGAGAATTATCCTAATCAACCTTTAACAATTAATCCATCCACAAAAGATTATAATGAACTGTATAGAAACTATAAAAATATGTGTGAATTATTTGGAAATCCACCTCAGTTTGATTATGTAGATTTTGCAATCAATCACCTAATCTTTTGTTTTGATCTATCAGCTCATCAAGAAGATCTTTTTAAAACAGGAGTTAATATAAATATACATATCGAAAAAACACAAGGAGATGTGACCGGTTACTGTTTATTATTGGAAGAAGCAAAAGACATAATAAAAATATCCGATAGACGGATGATTCGTATAGAATAAATAATTATAAAAAATACCCCTTAAAAATGAAGCCGGAAACATTAGTAAAACGAATAATAGAAGCTATCGAAGCGGAATCACCTACTACAATAACTTACAATGGTAAAAAGGTCAAAATATCTAAAAAGCTGATCGATAAGTATAAGCATTGTAAAATTAGAGATGATATAGACTTGGAAAGAATTGACAAGAATGTAAAGGAAGGCGGATTTCTACCCTTCCTACCTTTGATATTTGCTGGCCTGGCTGCAGCTGGTGCAACTGCTGGTGGAGCTGCTGGTATAGCATCAGCAGTCAACGCAAAGAAAGCATCTGAGGCTGAAAAAAGTGAAAAACGTAGACATAATATGGAAATGGAAAAGATAGCTGCGGGTTCAGGAGTATCGGATATATTAGGAACAGTTAAAGAATTTGGAAATAGATTTAGCGAAGAAACCAAGAAAACTGTTAAACAGGGACTGAGCAATCTAATAGACAAAATTGACACAGGAGAAATGAAAGTCAAACACAAAGGTAATGCCATTGTTTTTAAGAACATACATTCTGGAGAAGGAATCTTTCTTTCAAAGTATAAAGGAGACGGTGTAATTTTTGGTGTAGATAGATAGAATGAAATGAATAAAATGAATAAAATAACAATAAATAAATAGACATAAAAAAATGGGAAAGAAATTCAAACATTCAGAAATATTTCCTAGTAACCCAATGCTGATGTGTATTTGCGGAAGTTCTGGTTGTGGAAAAACTCATCTTACTTTTAACATGTTGACAACACCAAACCTTTTAGATTTCAATTCTCTATATATCTACACAACAACACCAGATCAATCATATTATCAATTCCTTAAAGCTTTAGAATATTTACCAAAAGAAGACGTTCAAGACATATTTCAATATTAAGAAGACAACGATGAGATGGAAATAAAAGATATCTTAGAGAGCTTCATAAAAGAAAAGAATCCATCTTTAAATCCAACCGACATAAAAGTGTTTCTAACTAAAAATGTCAATGATCTGGACTTGTCTAAAATTGATAGTAATCGAAAGAACTTAATAGTCTTTGACGACTGTGTGGCTCAAAGAACTCAAACTGTTCAACAAGAATTTTTCACGAAAGGAAGACATCACAATTGTCACTGTATTTACCAATCCCAATCCTTTTATGGAATGGACGCTATGTTTATCAGAAAGAATGCAAATTGTTTTTTATTGTTCGAATTAAACGACAAAGATTTATCTCAAATTATTCAGTCTATAAATCACGGAATGGATAGAGATATATTTAAAAAAGTTTGTAAAGCACAATGGAGAAACCCAGAGGAACATGGATATGTATTTGTTAATACCAGAAAACCTGCAGGTGAAAGAGTTATGACAGATATCTGTTAAATTTTTATTTTTTTACTATATAATATTATATACATAAAAAATGGCTGATTGGAATTATATTATAAAACGAAATAGACAATATATCAAATCTAAGGATAAAGTAAAGTCACAAGTTGAAAAAAACAAATTAGAACAAATTGGATTAACGGAAAATCTACAAACTTTATTTAAACCAATATTAAAAAGTCAAGAGGATATTAAAAAGAAATTAGAAGCAACACCTAAACAACAAATTCAAGAACTTCCTCAAATAGAATATCCCATTGAAGTTGGTGAAATCATAATCAGGACATTAGATGATATAAAACATTATTTTTCAAATCCAGATCCAACTCTACCGAAAACAATTAAACCAACCACTGATCAAGATGGACTGATTCTTAACGTACGTTTGTAGGGTACGTTTCAATCAAGGAAACCCAACATTTAAGATTGACAGAATAGAAGGTATATATGATTTAACACCCGGTATAATTAATCTTTTGAATGGGTATGATGAAGGTTATAGTTTTGACGATTTAAATTCATACGTACATATTCTTAAATCGACTAGAAGAGGAGGACCAAAAACTTTAAGATTAAGAAAACTGGAAAAGGAATTAGAGCAGTACACTGATGATAATCAGTACACTGATGCCAATTACGCGATGACAATTACAATGATGATGACAATTACAATGATGATATTATAGATGAAATCGATGCTTTTTTGGGACATACAGGAGATGGTGTAATTTTTTTACCAGATGACAACGAAGAATTGGTTAATAGATTACAAATAATATTAGCAGCAATGAAAGAAGGTCATCGATCAAACAGACAATATAATGAAGTGAATTGTATATTAAAACGACTCCTAGAGAAACAGATCATTAGTAAAACTGACTATAAAAATGTTATGAAGAATATTCAGTAAAAAAATATTGTAGTAAAAATATCCAATAAAAAAAGATGTCAAATAAAGAACAATTATTCGTTATAACCTCAAACAACTCAAACATTAAATTATCTCTAGATTATGAGTATGAACTTGATCGTAATCAAGAATATGAATTGGGATTAAAACATTTCTCTGTTTACAATTCCATTAGAAATATCAACGAAGATAATAACAAAATAAAAATATCAACAGATAATGGAGTTACATTCAAAACCATAAGCTTACCACCAGGAAGCTATGAATACATAGCCATAAACGAATACTTATCTGAATATGGAGGAAGTGAAAATGGTAAAAACAATATTGAATTCGAAGGTAATTTGAATCTGAACAAAATAAAATTGATATTAAGAAATAAGAGTCAAGTTGATTTCAACGTAGAAAATTCGATGAATGCGTTACTCGGCTTTGATAAACAAATATATACGAAGTCCACGTTAGCCCCAAATAAAGCTAATATCGAAAATGATATTGATGTAATTAATATTCACTGTAATTTGATAAATGGTGGATTTTTCAATAAATACAAACGTCAGATTATTTACAGTCTTCCAACATTCACTGTTCCTATTGGATATAGAATTATAGAAAAACCATTTCAAACAACATATTTACCACTTAATTCGTTTATGATCAAAGATATAAATCTGGAAATCAAAGATGGTAAAAATAGGTTTATTGACTTTGGAAACGAAGAAATTGTTATTCAACTTCATTTAAAACAAATTAAGTAACAAATCTTCATTCTCTTCTTGAATAGTTAGATAATCGAAATCATCAAATTCATAGTTTTCATCCAAAATCATTTCATCTTTATTACAATAAGGATACATAATTCCTTCACTATTTGGTGGCTTTCTCTTGACAAGATTCAAATAATGTCTAAAAACTTTCTTTTGTTTATCGTCATCCCTTGGAATAACTACTCCATTTGTGAAACTTTTTTCCCATTTTTTCTTAAATTCATTTGATATATCATATCCACTAGCCAACCGAATATAATCGTCTACAGTTATCTTATCATTAGAATAACCTTTAAATGTTTTCTTTTCTTTTAAAACACCATCTGAAGTTAGAATGATATTGTATTTGACTTTAGGTGCTAAATATTAACCGAATATAATTCCACCATCACCGTAATCATTCTTTCCTTTACAGTATTCATTTTCGGATACTAATCCAGCTTCATTTAATTTATCCCAATTGCTAGATGAAATGTATAAACTATCAGTATCGGTATAGTATATTTCCGGTTGATAAAACCCATCTATTACATGAATAAAATTGTTCATTATTTTTTTACTGTGAGATAATACGAATGATCCCAAATGACTAGGGGTAAGTCGTGTGGTAGATTTAGGAGCTTCTATTTCTTTTTCTTCTTCTTCTATATCAACGATGTATTGAGTATCATTTATTTTTTCATAGTGTTTAACATGTGAATCAAAGTTAGCCTTTAAAGTAACTTCACTCCATAGATGTTTTGATGAAGATATATCCTTCTGAATAGATTTACCATACAGGGCATTACCTAATAATTTCATGCAATTACTACCAACGATATTACCATCCCTTTTGAATTGATTTCTTAGATCTCTCAAAATTAAAATGTAGTCTCTATAGGGAGGAGTTCTAAAGTTTTGTTCGTATACTATACCATCTAATATTCTAATAATTCGTCCACCAGCTTTTACTATTTCTTGAATATCGACCGATGTTAAAACGTCATAACAGAAACCATTTCTGAATCTGATTTTAGTGCCAGTTTCATTTTTTCCTTCTTTGTTCTTAAAACTAATTTTATCTTTAGATGGTATCGGTTGGAAGAACATGTTTTTGGGGTACTCAAACCAAACTGTTAAAATAGCAGTTTTGGGTCTAAAGTTTTGTTCATTGAAGAGTCTTACAAATTCTTCTTCTTCTTCTGGTAAAAACGGTCTACCACTTTCTGCTTTGGGATATTCACTATCTAAATCTGACATAGCAGAAGCATACAAACCATTAGCATCAAACGCCATTAGTTTAGAACATTTTATATTTTTAAGTTTTGAATTAACCTCTGTTTTATCTTTATCACTTTTACTATATTCTTTAAATAAATCAATTATGTTCTCGTCATCACTTTGTGTATATTCACTTTGTCCACTTTGTGTATATTCCTTTAGCACATTACAAATTTCATTGAGTTTATCAGTGGTAAATATTTTTCGATTTGCAGAAACCCTTCCTCCTTTAATAGATCGTCTTATGAAATGTCTTATAAAAGGATTAGTGTGAGAGTAAACTTTTTCTATATTTTGTTTTTCAGTATGTTTTGGAACGAGTCTTGTGCTTTCGTAATATGTCTCTTCAACCATTTCTTTATCGTAATGATACAAATAATACCAACCCTTTAAAGATAGAGATGGAGCCGTTAGATTATTGGAAACTGTCTGGAATACAACTTCTTTCATAACTTTGTTATATTTTATCAAGCATGCTCCAAGACATAGAGTGTCTCGCTTTGCATATGGCTCTCATTCATGTCTTAAAATTTCCCAGTTATCTTTCGTATATTTTGCAATGTCTACATCAGCAATCTTTCTCAAAATCATTGGTAAATTAGACGACTTTCCCCATGCTGCTAAACTAGATACTTCATGTTGATAGGAGCATGTGAAATTAATATGTTGTAAATAATTGGAGTTACCTTTTATATCTTTCTGTCGTTTCCATCTTTTCTGTAAATCTTCATCAGTGTATGGATTAGATAACGGTAAAGATAGAATTCCTCTGGGTGTTATTAGTGGACATTGCGTTAGTTTCTTTACGTTTTTAATTATGATCCAGTTATCAAAACCACTACCGTTATGAGAAACCAATGTTAATCTTTTTTTATCATATTGACCTAAATATTTCAACATTTGATCTATACAATCTGTACCTACAAATATTTCTACTATATTCATTAGTTTGTTATAAAATGCTTCTGGAATATTATCAGTGGGATTTAGATTTGGAAAATTATTTTGGATCATCTCTAACTTTTTTCTTAGTTTTTCTAAATTAAGTAACGTACAGGAATAAGGAATTGCTTTACGCGTTTCACTTTCTGAATATGTTTCACAATCCCAAGCGAATAAAGTATCATCACTCATATTTGGAAATACGTTTAGTTTCAAAGGTGATACTTGTTTTACAGCATTATCATCTCTACATGTTTTCCATACCTGTTCATAATTATCTTCTATTTCTTTAATCCCTAAACTTTTTTGATTTCTTCTTATAAGACAGAAATGTGAGTTATGTAAATATAAAACCCAATCTAATTCATTGTTTACTTCTCTGGGGCGTAAATTTCTATTTTCGGGAGTGTAAATTTGAAATGAAGTATTACATTTCTCATTGAATTTATTAATTCTAGCAGATGTCATTACTCCTTTTCTATTCGCTTTTGGAAATGTATTAATGAATGTTTGAAATTTATTTTTTAAATCTTTTTTCAAAACATGATTTACGCATTTGATAAAACAGTTACCATCTGTTGGTATATAACAATTTCTACCTTTATATTCATTTATCTTTTTAAGTAGTTCAGTTCCTCTACCAGCGTTTGATCTTCTTATTTCTTTAAAATTGTTTCTACGAAAAATTATATTCCCTGTAAAATACCAATCCGAGCAGTCAGATTTTGTATCCATATTTGTTAATATTTTTTGAAAAGTTTTGGCATTGAACCCAAGAAGGCTCATGAATTGTTTGTGATTTCCATTCTCGATTATACTTCCATCTATTTCAATTTGACCTTTAAATGTTAAAAAAATATGAGTAATAGCCTTGATAAGATCGGTAAATAGCACGTTTTCTATGAATGTTTCATCGTTTATACTTTCAATGTTACTCATATTTTTTTTATATTTTTTTTAATTACCTATTTTTAAGAGGTCTTTTTAACTTTTATTGCTGATATTTGTGTATTAAATTCATCCAAAATTTCATTAAATTCTTCCAACTCTTCAACGCTAATGATCTTATCTTCTCTTGATCTTTCAAAAAAAATATACAACTTATTAAGATATGCATTTAAGATATCTGTTTTCTTTTTATAATAACATTTTCGTTTGGATGTATAACCTATAGCAATCACACCACAAGATGAAGTTTGAACAGCAGTTATTGTGGCTAATACAGTAGGGATAAGTACTGGAACCATTAATCCACCAGTTATTGCTGTTGCAACTGTTGTTCCTACTGTTAGTAATACACTTAGTGCTTTGAAAGCAGAATCAATTCTACTCCATCTTTTCTTACATTTATTATATTGTTCTAGTTTTACTTTTAATTCCTCTTGTTTTTCTATCATGTATTGTTGTCGGTCTTCCATTTTTATATTATGAAATTATGTAGAAATCAAATGGACTTCTGATATTGGAAAAGGTTTATAAATTTCGTAAGATCCACCTCCTTGAGGATTAATTTTCATGATTGAAGAACTTAAAATACTGACGTTTACGCGTACTAACAATGTTTTTTGCTTTGGTTTCTTGTTTAAATAAGGTGAAATTTTTAGTGTTTCATAATCAATTGTTATATTAAAAGTACAATCAAATATATTAATTAGAAGTTTATTTATCGTTACATTAAATACTTTATTTTCTTGACTTTTATGAACATCAACTGATGTATATTTATCATCATATTCAAAATAAAGTTTTACATATTCAAAGTCTGTTGTTCGTATAAACTCGAATATTCCTTCTTGTTTCTCTTCATTTGGTGTTGGCTTTCTAATAATGTTCATTGATGGTAATTCCGGAGTCAATATCATAATAAAACTTTTCAATGCAATTATATCATTTTTATAATCTGATATGATTGACATTTTGAAGGTGTCTATATATTGTCCATTTGTTTTAATTTCATACAAATGATCAACATTGCTATTTTCGTCGTTGCTTTCCAATGTTTTATTTTCTACATATTCCCCATCATTGATAAATTGAAGAATTTTACGAGCGTAAAAAATCCCAGTATTAGATTCTTGTATAAAGAATATTGAATCAACTTTTGCCTTCATAGGAAAAATAATTTCAATTAGAGCTCTCTCCCTGAAATAAAATGTATTTGGATCGCCAGGATAGGTGAGACCTATCTTAAAAATATCTTCAGGGTTTCCCCTTACATAAGTATCTACTTTTACTTTTACTATAAATCCATATGTTTTTAACTCATAAATTGGGTAAATATCATAATCAGCGCTAACTTTTTTGAATCTTCCTGACTCAAATGGAATCCTGAAACTATATGACTCTGGTTTATTTTCCTTGTTTTCTAATATGTTTATCTTTTTTTCCTGTTTTAAAACTTCGTTATTAATTGTAGTTATCTGTTGTTCGCTATCTTGTATTTGTTGTTGAATATAGGTTTTGATATTGTTTATTTCTTTTTGTAATTCAGTGTTATTTTTAGTTTCTAAAGAAGTTATTTCACGTTGTAATGTATCTTCATTTACACCTGGTGCAATGTTATCTATTAGTTGTTTAAGATCTAATTTTTGCTTTGCAATCTTATCATCTAATTGAGATATTAATTTACTTAAACTTTGTAACTGAGTTTTATCCACTACATTTACCAATTGTTGTTGAATAAAACTTTTCAAACTTGTCACCTCTTGTTGTAATTTAGTATCATCAATAAAATCTTTATTATTCAGTTGTCGTTTGAAGAATCTTTTCACATCACTTATTTTGTCTTTTAAATGATCTTCATCTATTCCTGATTCAATTAGATTTATTTGATCTAGTACATATTTCTTGTGAACAGCATCATTATCATTTTCGGGTGACTTTAAATTAGTTATGGTAAAATTATTCATATCGATATCACCTTGAAGAGTGTCTCCAATTTGATCAACAAAATAAGGTTTAGCTTTATTTATCCATGCTGTTGTGTTAAGTTTTTTAGTTGCTAAAGGAGTAGATCCTAATCCAAATTTGTTCGCCATTTTTATTAAGTTAAATTTATTATAATCTCTTCAAATTGATTTCCTAAACTTAATTGATATAAAACCCAAAGTGAAAGTTGTCCACAAAACTTTTGACCCGGCATTTGTATTTGGAAGGTAGAACATTTGATTGGTTGATTAGTTAATTTAACTATTTCTTCAGTGGGTTCTAATCCAAAAGAATCAAAAAAATAAAAGTTATTAAAAGATTCTTTGTATAAGGCAGAGTGATGAACTCCTGTTTGATCTGAAGTGTGAATATTTGTTATGGCATAGAATTTACCTTTTTTACTTTTGAGATTATTTATTTCATCTCGCATACAATAATAAAACGGTGATATATTTAAGTCGTTTGCCCATCTCATGAGTTGAAAGTTTGTGGTTGTATCAGTTCCATATTTATCAAGCAACTGTTTAAAAGTATTCATTTTTAAGTAATTTTTAAAAGTCAGTTTTTTGAAGTTCGTTTTGATAAAACCTACCTATGATTTGTTCTTTGTCTTGATCGATTAATTCATATGTTGGAGGTGCTGTGCTATTTACTTTATCTACGATAAATATTTCGTTTGTCCAATAACCAACGTATCCTTTTTCGAATTTACTTTTATATTTATAAATACGAACACGATCTCCGACCTTGAATTTGGGTTTAATATCTAAATTGTTTATCTCATTTTCATAGTTACTTTGTGTGTTAATTGATCTTATAATATTTGGATTTTTTGATGCTTGTGCTGGCGTGACACCTATAGATGAATGTATTTTGTTATTGTATTCATCTACAACATCTGGTAATATTTTAATCCATTTTTGAGATTTTAATTCCGTGAACTTTTTGAATAGTTCTATTATATCTTTCAATAACTACAGCCTTACCTTCGTTATGAGTGCTGTAAATTTCAAACCCCAGAGATTTCATATTTTTGTTATAAAATTCGCTCCCTTTATCTACCCATAACTTTTGGGGTCGTCTGTCAGATTGTTTCATTATGGTTTCAAATGAGTGTTTGACAGATATTCCAGTTTTGTTTTTGAGAGGAATAACCCAAGCATAACGTGTATATAAATCTATAACTGTTAAACAATATTTAAATCCTCTTTCAACTGGCATATTAATTAAATCTGATGACCATATTTCATCTTTATCAAATACTTTAACTTTTAAATAATGTTTGTTTTTTCTGAATTCTTTATGAATTTCATCTGCCAATCCCATCCCCTATTTCATCTTTGTTTTTAACAGTTTTATAATCAGTGCTCTTTGCATTTTCTCTTTGAATGTTGGATTTGGAATATTTTCAAGTTCGATTATCATTTGTTTGTCTGCCTCGTGTCTAAACTTGAGGTCTTTATTTCTGTATAATATATCATGTTTAAGTGCAGCAGCGTCAACTCTATTGACAGGTTCTTCACCTGGTTTGGGTTTATCGTTTTGGTCTAATCGTAAATCTAACCTAGTACCTGGACCCGTATAATTATGACCTGGAAGATGTTTTTCTCCGGAGTATTTAGCCCAAGGGAATCCTGGAAGATATCCTAATGATTTTTGAATATCTGAACCAAAATAAGTTTCAGGACTTTGTGCAATTATCATAGACATTTTTATCCTATAACTTTAAAACCTTTTCCTGTTTTTTTATCTAAAGCTTGTTGTTCTATTCTCTTGTTTCGTAGTTGCTGTAATTCTTTCAATTCGTCAGATTTTTTGACAGCATCGTGTATTCTAACTCCTGCTTTTGCCACAGACCCAAGAGCTTGAGCTTCGGAGGAAATTAGGGATTTGTTGTTTGAAACAAAGCTAGATACTTTGGGAATGAGGGAAGTTAGTGCTGAGATGAATCCGTCTCCTGAATAATCATCAGTCTCGAATTTGTGTTGTTCGTGTTTTAAAATTAAACTCATCCTATTTTTAAATATGTTGGGTGATATGAAGAGAATATGAAGGATTTGTAGGGTTTGTTGGGTGATATGAAGGATTTGTAGGGTTTGTTGGGATTGTTGGGTGTGGGTGGGTATGCGAGGTGATTTTTTATGAAGGAAATATGAAGGGTTTGTTGGGTATACGAGGTGATTTTTTATGAAGGGAATATAAAGGGATTTATAGGATTTGTAGGGTATACGAGGTGATTTTTTATGAAGGGAATATGTTATTACAACTTGTAATTACAACTTTAAAATAAAAAATATTATCAATGAATTTGGCCCTAATAGGCTTTCGTAGTACGCACTCTATGTTGACATTTAAATACATACCAAAATTTAAAAATAGCGATGCCCCATCGTAATACGCCCACTTTTGTAATGGCAGCCAAGTCGTCCGGGAGGTCGACAAGAACTATCAGTAAATGAAACATCTGTCGAAAACCGTGCCATCAAGAATGTTTACAAAATTTAACGATTTTTGAGTGTTTACAACTACAAGTTAAAAATTGAACGCGTTTTCTAAA
>NW_008710950.1:3360579-3530858 GCF_000327385.1 Lottia gigantea | reverse complement strand
CCTCCTCCTCTATCACAGTGTTTCAACCCTTGACTGCAATTGACACCATATTCTTGTATCATAGAATTTTGTATCTGTAGCTAAGTCCTTAGATCAAGGTATGAAATAAATAAACCATGCTTTCAGACTGACCTTTTTTATACGCCCACATGGACGATCTTCATGAAACTTGGTTTGCATGTATGTATTGATGAGATCTCAGTCAAGTTCGAAATTGGTAATTAACGGGTGAACTGTTTCAGAGCTATTGCCCTTGGCGTAGTAAAAACACATCAAATTTTCCTTGTAGGCATGGTAGAAACTACGGTTTTTATCCGATCTTCATGAAACTTGGTATGTATACGTATTGGTGAGATCTCAGTCAAGTTCGATAATAATAATAATCGAATGAACGGTTTCAGAGTTATTGCCCTTGACTTAGTAAAACGCGTCCAATTTTGATTGTAGGCACGATAGAGATTACAGTTTTTATCCAACCTAGATGAAACTAGGTATGCATGTATATATCGATGAGATCTCACTCGAGTTCGTAATTGGCAACAATGGGATGAAGGGTTTCGGAGTTATTAATAATCAAAAATATCAATTCATAGACGGCATCATTATACATTAGCACAGTGAACATGAAATATTAAGAAAAAAAACTGTTATATGACCAAATGTACCGTGGCCCAATGGGGACATTTGCATTTTTTTTATTTTTCGACGTTTCTCGAACCACCACGGTTGAAATTAATTACCACCGCGGTTGAAATTAATTTTTGCGATTTCACTTTGAATTTTTTGTGTTTTTCATAATATTTTGGAAAATTTAACTTTTCATGTTTTAACTATTTTTACGATTTTGATTAATTATTGTTTTTATGAATTTTTGTGATTTTTATGTATTTTGTGTCATCTTTCTAATTAAAGTTTCTCTATTTCCCTCCATTCCTTCTATTTTTTGTCGGTTTCTCGAATTTTCACAATTTCAATTCCTGTTTTCTGCAGTTCTTCTGCTCTCAAACCACTGAGAAACGTCGAAAAATAAAAAAAATTGCAAATGTCCCCAATGGGCCACGGTACAAATGAAAGCTTTTAAAAATATTCGTTTTTTGATGTAAAATGTTTTGATTCCCGAATTTGTGCATGACCTTTGGTGCAATTTTAGTTTCGATTTTTTTGTCTTTTCTGACCCAATTCGGACAGTTTGGGAATTCGGAATTTTACACCCACCGCCCAAGAGTCCAATATTTAGATTTCGGGGAAGGGAGGGCTTGATTCTCCCAAATGTACAGGCCTAGGGTGGAGCAGACACTTTATTTAGAAAATAGGATTAAGGGTCTTGATATTGGGTTTTCTTCTGTTCTGATTCTGAAATTAGAAAAAATAACTCGCCAAATGGGCGAGAAGTGTAGTATCTGTTATGCACTGATTGTTTTTAGTTTACTATGAACAATATTATCATTTAAGTTCTTATTTTTTTGAATATGCAACTATAATTTTCTGCTTATAGACATGGGGGGAATTTCTCTTGAAGGCTCTTATAGTGGGCATGAACTATCTTGCTTGCTCGAAAAATAAATCTATGCGATATTGTTACGTTGTAAATGGAGTCACAAATGTCGAGGGTGATATTTATATGAAATACTAAGCACGATTACTGCATATCAAAAAAATCAATCTCACAGATAAATAGAAAATATAATTACTAATTTTTTTCATATTTCGTATGAATTATCCATTAACACACTCATCAACAAATAACATATTGATTACTGTCAAACATTGGTTACAATTCAGTGCTCTTGTTTATTGGAAGTTGCTAATACAGTATACTTGTATATTATTCAGACTTATTTGTAAAAACTTCATTGTTCGATGACTTCATGTCGTAATGTCATTTCGCTCAAATTCGAACGCCAAGCTGGTGACTAAATAGCCAAGGGGCCGTTGGATACCATGCCGGGCATTATCTTTAAACACCATTATCGAATTCAGAGAGTACTTCGGAACGAAAATATAACATTTCCCATGCCACCATAGGATTGTTGTTATGTAATTTATAGTCCAGTGACCCACATTCCACAGACGGTACCTTTCTAATACTAAGACAATAATAAAAGACAATTCAGTTGTATACGTTACTATTATACAATTGTTCATATTTTGATCTACCGTACATACGCTTTTTATTAGAATTAATATTATCGGCAAACTTTTTTTTATATTCTTCTGTACATTTTAAAATGCTGCTTAGGCTTATTATTGTTCAACGTAAACCAAATTTCATAGCTAAATATTTCTGCGAAGAGCGCGGCACTTTTTCAAAATCTCTGTTTCATGTCCAGAGAAACATCAGTACGGGCACGTTTTCCAGGACGAAAATTGCAAGGCTGAGAATTTTGATAAAACGCGAAACAAAGAATGGTTAATTTACATATGTCTGTTCTATAAGCTTACGGTGTGTTGAACGATCTTAAGGCAATGACTTTGATCTTTAAGCAAGATCATTGGTGGTGATTAATCAACAGAATTAAGTTCAGTTACCTTTTGTTTTCATGTGATTTGATCCGGATTATTAATAAAATAAGCGATTATCTAATTGAAGTACTCCCCCCCCCCCCCACCCCCCAACACACACTCTATCCCTAAGTCTGCTATCCACGAACTATGCCCAAGACCAGCCCTCGTCCTCCCCCTTTTGCCCCTCGTACATATAAAGTGAAATATATATTTCCGTCAACGGGGTGCAACTCGTGCCTTGTACTCGGTCATTTCAGTCGGCGACCAGTGAGCTAGACTTTCTATTTATTTTAATTTTAATTTTAAATTAAGTGATAATTACTTGATAATACCTGTAATTTTGATTTAAAAAAACCTTTAAATTACACTTTTCAACAAGGTGATACTTTGAATCAAAACCTTATTGTCACCGCTCTTGGCAAGATTCGTTGATTAACCTCGGTGAAAAGTTTTAAGGTAGAAATTAAAGTTTTTAGTTCAAAATAAAAAGTGAAAAATGTCGTATGTGAGCCACTGTGAACTGTTTTTTGCATGCCTATTTACAACTAATTTATTGGTCTAGATTTTAAATTTGTTGTCTGAGTTTCATTTTCTCTCAGATTGTGTGGATAATAACTTTGTAGAAGGCTAATTCTAAAATAGCCGTTTTGCCAGCAGCCACAGTCCCCTAGATCTTGACAACCGCTCAGACCCGTATCACGGTATCACCGAAAACACTACCTGTCCGCCCGAGGCTTTTTCAATCGCTGCCTGAAAAGAAGCAGCTACCCTACACTAAACCCTCCATCGTCAACCTTACCTTTATTTTCTCCTGTAATCAAGCTTTAGGAATTGCCCAATGTTGAGGTATTAGATTAAATATACCAAAAGACCATCGGTCTATATAGACTCATTGCACTAAAACATTTTATGCAAATGATTCCAGGCTATTTTTAGAAATCTATTTTTAGAAATCTTCTTCCTCGCTCCCTTTTGGGGTTTTTACATGCCTATTTTTGAGTAATTTTTGGTCTAGATTTAGAATTTGATGTCTGAAATGGCGTTATCTTTAAGATTTGTTGAGATGATGAGAGACTTAAAGTTCTAAAAATAGTCGTTATGTGAACTGCCAAACTCTAGCGGATGAGTATAACCGGTAGTAGTCTACTTTCAATTTGACTAGCTCAAAATTTTCATGGTCATCATATATTGAATTTTTTTTAGAAGACATTAAGGATTGATCTGACTTTCATTCGACATAGGCAGTGGCTGTTTACCACTGGCGTTGTAAGCTTGGTGAATAATCATATGTAGGCTACCCTTACAGCTATATACCACGGCGTGGTAACTTGTTAAATTAGGCCAATGTCATGTTAGTCTATGGAGAAAAACGTGGTATTTAAATTTTACCCACGTTTTTTTTTATTTGCAGGTGGATTTCATCTAATTTTTATTAATATTTCAAAAATCGCACTTTTTAGGTTTCAAAAATATAAATATTGTGCATATTTCACATTGTTAGCACACTAAAATAAGCATTTTATTATCCCTAGCGCAGGAAAATATCCGCCATATTTAACATCAGTGACTGTGGTTTTCGGGCATTTTGGACACTAAATTTCACAGTCCAAAACATTTCTTCAGTCGCTATATGATGTGAACCTTAAGGAATGCGTCAGCAATTCGTTTATATATACATTTTAAAGCTATACTTTTGACAGACTTTTATTGAATTTTCAAATTCTGTATATTTCTGGTTCCCAGCCTGGGTTTCTTTTCATACCCCGAGGTGTAAGGTGCGACTAACTATTGTAGAAGAAGAATTATAGAGTTTCAGGATTTCTGGTGTCCTTCAACACGACGAACCCAAGCGAACCTCGACACTTTAGTCATCAAAACTAAAGCTAGAAATAAACCCAATGCGGCGGATGATATGCGTAGGATTTGTCAACACTGTTCCTATATTTGGACTATTGGTGCAAGGAAAACAACAAAGTCTACTGAGCATCTAATTGCTTATTTGATTTGTATATTATCATATGAGTGATTATTATGAATGAAAAATCATAAGATTAACAATGTTTTGATTGTTATGAGGCATTGTCTTTCGAAATGCGTTCAGTCTGTAGCTTGTAAATACTCGATAATTCTTAACGATTTGGACGAAACTTGGTGAAATTGTTTATTATCACAGAACGATGAACCTTATCACAATATAACTTGTTCTTTAGCTATTATTATTATTATTGATAAATTTAGATAAATTTACATAAAACTTAATAATAATTATTTAGAAACCTCATTAAAAGTGTTGAAAATATGTAATTAGTTATTTTCCTTGTTTTTTGAAAAGCGGTATATTTCAGTTACAAAACTTGCTGTAAGGGTACTTATGGCTATTTACCACGCTTACCACACCAGTGGTAAATAGCCACTGCCTTCGACATATAGGAAAGCTCAACGAGTTTTCTGGAAAAAGTTGTAGAAGGTTCAATTTCGTGTTTTAAGATGGGAAGAGATGGCAAATGAATTAGTGGAGTGATTCTTGTTTAGTAAGATCATAATTGATGTTTTAAAAATGTTGTGAATGATTTTGTATGAAATTATCAGAATAGGTAGACTTAAGACTAAATTACTTTTTAATGGTACATTTGCATATTTTTTGCCCAAAATTTGAATTTCAGTCACTTTTATTGAAAATCGCCATTTCAGCCAAATTTCGACCTGCTAACTTTGCAGCAATGTAATAATTTGTTTTTCTCCACATGTCTTCACACAAAATGAATGCCTTTAAAATAAGCACTAGTGACAGATTGCACAATTCATCTTTTTTGACTATAAATTCCTCTTGCAGGATAGGCAAGGGGCTTTGTCATCAAATGGGAAGTATGGGGTAATATCTATTCAATGTCCCATCAGTCATAGAAGAAAGACCATGAATGTGCATAGATTGGATTTCATGTTTATGAATATTATGTAATGCCAAAATGAGTGAGGGGGGGGGGGGGGCAGTTTAGTGTTAGCTTTGACGCTTCTGTTTCCAGATTTTGGAGTTGTAGTATAAAAGAGAACAAAAGACTAATTTTTCTTTTCTTTCTCATTTCAAGGCAAATTATACATTTAAATATCATTGCGAAGATGAATAAGAGTGATTAATGTTTTTCGTTCGAATTGTCAGTGTTTAAATAGAGTTATTTCCCATTAATATATAATATGTAAAAGATAAAACAACGCCGAGGGTTTTTATACGCCCACACATTAATGTAGGCGTATATTGCCTGCCTGGCTGTCTGTCTGTCCACAATTGTTTGGCGAAACTTGGTGGAGTGTTTGTAATCACCCAAGGATAAACCCTATTGAAAATCAGACAAATCGAAAAATATTTACTATGAGTTATTGCCCATGTTCTTGAATTGTTTGTGGACATGATAGAGAGCTGGTTTCTCAATGGATTTTGACGAAACTTGGTGTGAGTGTTTGTAATTACCCAAGGATGAACCCTATTGAAAATAAGACGAATCGAAAAATATCTACTATGAGTTATTGCCCATGTTCTTGAATTGTTTGTGGACACGATAGCGAGCTGGTTTCTTGATGGATTTTGACGAAACTTGGTGGAGTGTTTGTAATCACCCAAGGATAAACCCTATTGAAAATCAGACAAATCGAAAAATATTTACTATGAGTTATTGCCCATGTTCTTGAATTGTTTGTGGACATGATAGAGAGCTGGTTTCTCAATGGATTTTGACGAAACTTGGTGTGAGTGTTTGTAATCACCCAAGGATAAACCCTATTGAATATCAGACAGACCGAAAATATTTACTATGAGTTATTGCCCATGTTCTTGAATTGTTTGTGGACACGATAGAGGGCTGGTTTCTTAATGGATTTTGACGAAACTTGGTGTGAGTGTTTGTAATCACCCAAGAATGAACCCTATTGAAAATCAGACAAATCGAAAAATATTTACTATGAGTTATTGCCCATGTTCTTGAATTGTTAGTGGACACGATAGAGAGCTGGTTTCTTGATGGATTTTGACGAAACTTGATATGAGTGTTTGTAATTACCCAAGGATGAACCCTATTGAAAATAAGACGAATCGAAAAATATTTACTATGAGTTATTGCCGTTCTTGAATTGTTTGTGGACACGATAGAGAACTGGTTTCTTGGTGGATTTTGACGAAACTTGGTGTGAGTGTTTGTAATCACCCAAGGATAAACCCTATATAGCCGTCGCCTTTGTCTGTCTGTCTGTCTGTCTGTCCGTAAATATATAACTGTCTTAACACAAAGATTTGCCACTTGCTGCCACTCAAAAGATACAATTCTATATGGATTAAATGAAACATGACATGTTAAATTAATCAAATTTATTTCAATATGAAATAAATTCCGTTATCTTGGTAATGATCAGTTGTTTTGTTGTGCGTTTTGGCCGCGCAGTTAAGTTCAGTTACACGGTTATTCGAGTAAGAATAGGTAAAGGGAGGTAATCTAGTTTAAACCCTTTAATCCAGATAATCACCTTAGCCTTTATTAAATAACATTCGACATTTTTACTTAGCAAAATATAACGGTAAGATTTTGAATTTGTAGATTTATGAGAATTTTTATTAGATTTTTGACGACTATAAGATGTGGAATTTAATGCATGACTCAACAATTTTGAAGCAGACTGAATTGGATTAGAAATCGAAAAAATCAAGGCGTATCTATGGCCATGGTCAAGGTCTCACCATGTTGGATAAATCATAAATGGTTAAAATAAAAAGTTATAACAGTAATGAATCAGTACACCAGGTACATGTACTCATCCTTTTTACGATAACACTCAAATTATTAGAAACGTATAGCTAATACGAGTTTAATTTCAAATTCCAATCTTTTTGAAACCGAGGACGAGGAATATCCTACACCCGTACGGCCCTTCACAGACCAACTTGGTTCTAACATATCTCAAGCATACAGGGAGAAAGTTTACAATGAAGAATATGTAGATCTTTCAGTTTTCCTAGCTAATCCGGTCGATCCCGATAGCCATTTTGAGGGGAGAAATAGTAGCCATTCCAAAGTCAAAGAAAAGTCAAATAACCAGCATAGACTAATGGACAGATGCATTTTTGGCCTATATGGTTGTTTATCTCACTGCACATCCTGCAGAAATACAGGGTATGTTAAAGTACACAAGTCAAGTGAGGATAGGAGCGACCAGGGTAAAAGGCATGGGATGGGAGTGTTATGACGAACAATTTCGTCTTAAGCGCTCTCACAATATGGATATCCCCTGTGGAACAATAGATAGTGAGCTTTGGCTCTTGTTTATGCATGATTCTGGTCCCATTGACACTAACTCGGCAGTGAATAAATCACCAGATGCCCAAACAAAGGGAAAATGCTTTGATTTTAACTACCAGGGAAGATGTAACAAGTTCCATTGTACGTACAAACATATTTGTCTACACTGCGATGCTTCGCATCCTTCCATGAATTGCCATAACAAACCGTCGTCGTTTGATGTAAACCATTCTCAAAACGCGAATTATAATACTTCATATAATAACTCATCAAATCAAGAGTTGCAACTTTTTACTGTGGTGCATTCTTTTGGGGTAGTTGGGTTTTCTTGCCCTGGCCCATTGAATGGCACTCTAAACCCTTCATGAAGGATATTTCATTTCTTGAGCGGGCAAAGAAATGAAAAACAGCAGAATTCGCTTTTGGACTGATAATGAGGGCCTGGTGGCATGAAATGGCTTGAATTCATTTCAAAAACATAGAACCACTTACGGCTTACCTCAAATTTGCCATTTAACTCAATTTCTGGCCCATTTATCGTTATTGGGTTATAAAGGATCTACTGCAAAGTTATATTTATCCGCTATAGGCAACCTGAGGACCTCACACAACATTTTCTAGTATACGGAAGATTAAAAGGATTGACGAGGAGCACGAGGCCAGCGATTCTATATTGCCTATAACTTTGGACATTTTGAAAGACATATTAAATATCTTGCCAGTTGTGTGTATTTCAAATTATGAGTTAAAATTATTTAAAGCCGCATTCTTAACAGCATTTTTCGGATTTTTACGTATCGACGAAATTGTAGGGGCGGTTGGGTTGATTTCGGATTCTGTTTTGTCAGTCAATGATGTAATCATTAATGATTCCCCAGGCTTTGAAAAAAATGTAATGTTGAATATAAAGAATTGACCAGCTGGTTCAAGGGTCTGTATTGATGATCGAAGAAGGTAGAGGGGGTTTGTGCTTAGTACGGACTTTGTCGGATTATCTGAAAGTTCGGCCATCTTTGACCCGTTATCAGTTTACGGCGGTTCTTACAAGCTATCAAAAAACTCAGTTTAAGCCAAGCTCAATTTAAATGTCATTTTTTCCGAATAGGCGCAGCAACCTCTGTAGCAATGTCTGGGTTGTGTGTAAATGAAATAAAGAATATGGTAGGTGGAAATCAGGTTAAATATTACATAAGAATGCTTGCTATGAAATTTAACTAATAATTTGTTTTCAGGAAAGGAAACCAGAAGATTAGTTTGGATTATTGGATCCTCAATTATGAAACATGCGTTTGTAGAGGTTAGAAACAAAGGACATGGATTAAATTTAGGATTATTTCATACGCAGATTTGGTGGCAAGGGAAATCGGGGCTCAGATGGCACCAATTAATACCTCATCTTAGGCAAATCCTTAATTTTGAAGAGAAGCCGGCGTTCCTCATTTTGCATTGTGGGGGAAATGACGTGGGTTACATCCCTGCAAAGGCATTAATAAATAGTATTATCGAATCTCTAAAAGAAATTAAAGTTTTATTCCCAAATACGAAAATTATCTGGTCACAGATCCTGCCCTATAGTCAATTTAGATCTGACTTGACGGGTTTATCTACAAAACAACTAAATAAAGCCAGAGTAAGGATAAATTCAGTGGTAGTAACTAAACTTCTTGCACTGGTTGGTTTTTATGTTTCGCATCCTCTTTTAACATTGAATAAGCCAGAGTTATTTTCTCAAGATTGGGTGCATTAAACAAAATTAGGCTCCTTTCACATTATCAATGCTTTTCGAAAAGGGTTAAATCAATTCTTTACTTCTCCATTTTGATGGCGTTGAACGGAATTTCCGTCCGGAATACGCGTACTTGACCTCGAACATGTAACAACAAAATGAACATGTATTGAACAGCTGAAACAAAACAGGGTTCATAACATTGACGATTTCGATTTTTTTGGTCGACAATATACCTTTAAATTAAGGGCGTCGATCAAAGTAGATTAAACCTAGCCGCGGCCAAAATTCGCCAACTTCTGTAAATTATATAATAAAACAAATTATATTTGATAAAGCGTTTTTGTTTTTCAAACCTGATCATAGTCCATAGATAATCCCACTTGAATAAAAAAACAATAAATATAACGAAAGAAACGGTAGGTATATGACAAATTAACGTTCGCTTCCAGCGGATGCTGATATCGCAAAAACGAAAGAAAGGATCAATTCGTACCTTTAATACGCTGTTAGTGCAGCCTATGGTGAAGGTAGACTCTATATGTTAAGGTGTTGAAACTTGAGTGTATACTGGTCTGGACACTGTATATTCCCCTGAATTAGCTTTTGAACGATAAAACTCCGTTGGATTAAATCCAATTATCCACAACCTTGTTACAATCATTGTGACGTATTCCTTTAATACGCGATCAAGTTAATCGAGTAGAGAACTCTTCTGATTCGGGAGGTATAACGAACCCAGTACAACCGGAAACACATTGCAAAACATCAAGTTTGGAAATCAGGTTAAATATTACATAAGAATCCTTGCTATGAAATTTAACTAATAATTTGTTTTCAGGAAAGGAAACCAGAAGATTAGTTTGGATTGTGGGATCTTCAATTATGAAACATGCGTTTGTAGAGGTTAGAAACAAAGGACATGGATTAAATTTAGGATTATTTCATACGCAGATTTAGTGGCAAGGGAAATCGGGGCAAAGATGGCACCAATTAATACCATGAAGTCAGGATGTTGTCAAATTCGACCGTTTACCAACTTGGGGCAACAATGCAAGTGTTAACGGTGCAAAATTTCATTGGCACTGATTGGTGATCCTGCTTATCTACTGTTACCCTGGCTCATGAATCCGTTCTTTCACAGAGCGAACCTGACAGCTGCAGAAACGCGTTTCAACTACAGGATGAGTAAAGCACGAATGACAATCGGTAACACTGTCTTGCGAATCAAGGCACGATGGAGGTTTCTTCTCAACAGACTGGAGAACATTGATCGAATTCGAATTGTTACGGCCTGCTGTACACTGAGGTCACGTCCGCCACCGAACAACATAAGACAAGTAACTCAATAAACCTCTTATATTAATCCAAAACTCATCGCCGAGTTGACGAGACCAGTTAGAAATTTTCAGATATTTACAATCATATAATAGACTATAATATAACAACATGAAAACTACTGTTCGACGATCTTTATGTTCATATACGATGTTTGTGATAATAAGGAAATACAATAGTGGGGCAGATTAGATCAATATTCCATAAGAATCTTTGAATTGGTGACCAAATTTGGTTCAGAAGTTCCTCAGGATCTACTCTTTCAGGAAATTGGCCGACATTTTTTCAAGATGAAGCAAGCTATTTTCCGGCGAGAATGTCAAGGAAACGAACTTTGAAACGAGTGATTTGATGTGTATTCTAACCAGGAGAACTAAATAGCTTCAATATAATTTCAGAATGGCCGCCATTTTTCAAGATGGCCGCCAAGTTTCAGGTGAAACAAGCTGTTTTCCGCATAGAATATGAAGGAAACAAATATTTGAGTGATGTTAATATCAAAATGCATGTATCCTGGCCAGGAGAACTAAATAGTTCAAGATGGTGTGACAAAAACCCTAAACAAGAGTTCGCAGTGTAAATTCTTGGAGCTTTGTTTTCAATGAAATTGGTAGTTTTCTAATTGGTCAGATCTTCCAAAGAAGAGACTTGTATCTATATTGTCAAGCATACATTTCTTCTCTGCCAATAATGATGAGGACTATTCTTGATGACTTTCAATCCACCTGAGATACATGATATCTTTAGATCCCAGTGTCTTCTCTCTCTAGTAAGTTCCTCGTCTTTGACAGATATCCAAGACTCATGAATAACATTCTGTCTAAGATAAACATGTAGTTCTCAGACAAGACTGAGCCTTTTGGATTCAAGCTCCTAGAAATCCTACAGAATGCTGTTCTCCCGTGCCTTAACGGTTGTCTTTTCGCTTTTCGTCGCGAAAGCAACCCGAACTAGGGACTTCTGCCCTGAAGTAACCCATGTCTTAAAAAGTGTATATGTTAAAGTCGTTTAAGACTGGTCAAAATTTAAAGCAATTGCGAAGCAGTTGAGAAATTGTGGATGCGAAACTGACTGCCGAATAAGATACGAATGTCATCGCTTCAGACTCAAACGCGAACAGTTATACAGTTCCTGCAGTTGTAAGGAATTGTGAAATTGGAAAACAAGTTGCGTGCATCACGAGATTTGTTTCCTACCCAAACAACAAAGCGTGTAATCAATAAAGATTTCGTAAATTCGTACACATCATTAAATGAGTGCTCCTGGATGTGATTTTCAATAAATAACCATAATGTTAAAAATTATCAGTTAAGATAATGTATAATTGAATTATCGATACTCAAATCTATATATTCCATATATAAATCTTCAAAATAGGTTCATTAAATCAAAATATTGTTGAGCGAGTTATTATTTGACCTAATTTCTGATTAGAACAATAGGAAAATACCTAACAGTTCCATTTCAGAAATGTAATCCCTCCCTTCCATGAAATTTAAAACCAGTTTGATTGGCGGCTTTTTAAGAAACGGTGGTCATTTTAAGAAATATATTGTAACTAGTAAATTCTCCAGGTGAGAATACATACATTTTAATATTTACATCACTCAAATGTTTTCTTTCCTTGACATTCTAGGCGGAAAACACGTTTGTTTCTCAGTTAACTTGGCGGCTATTCTGAATTGATATTGAACTTGGCGGCCCTTTTTTATAATGATATTGAAAAATTTTATGAAAAATGCGATGTATAGTAGTACATCGCTAAAACTACGAGAAAATTGTACTCTTATCATCCTATCTGCATAAGCAGATATTTATGCTGTTGAAGCGAGTGTTTGTATAGACCATTTACCCACGCATTGACCAGATAGACCATCTAGGAACAACCGAGAAGCAGCCTGCAACTAAAGTGTATTTTATAAAATAATATTTGATAGTATTAAATAATCCATAAGTACCAGAGATGTTAACCTTTGTTTTGCAATATTTGGAAATAAACTGAGGACATCAAAATAGTATAGGTACACGAACACCGTCTTGGATTGTTTGATTATATAATTATGAAAACATCAACATATTATGTCTTTGAAATATCTGATTTTCTGTTTTTCTTGAAGTCTCAGCTGATTATTTTGAGACGTAACAATCAGACTTGAGGAAACACGATAAATCAAATGTAAATATTTTCTGAGGAATATTTATGGAAAGATTCACGGGCCTGTATTGAGATTAGTATTATGGCTCTTCCTGTTTATTTATCCCAAATTGACTTTTGTTATTTGGCTAAAATAGATATCATTTTTGTTATTTGTATTACAAATTATTTTGTTAATCGAATGGAGTATGCTTTAAAGCAAGAATTAAATGTCCTTGTATCTTTATTTTGTTGACATTGACGTTCGTCTGTAACATTCATTTTTTAGGCCTACATACCTTGAGTTGCTTATATTTTCAGTGTTACGCGATGATCATTGGTTTAATAGTGTCAAACATTAAATTAATACATAATGGGGCGATGGCATTAAACAATCATGTTAAAGCTGGTTCTGTATACAGTTCCTGTTGATAGTTACTAGTTATGTCCAATTAGTCGTTACAGGTTTGAATTCCCAATTGCTGGCGAAAATAGTAATATCGAATATATGCTATGTGTTAAAATAGACCAAATTGAGAATGTCAAGTATGGACTGATACCACTACTTTACATTACACATAACAGTAGGTACATGATTTTGCTTATTATTAATATTGGGTTCTATGGCGGGGGGAAGCGGCAAAAACCTAATACTATGCAGAAATGTCTAATGTCTAACCCTTTGTTGTCCCGTTCAATACAACCAGTAATCGAGCAAGCAAGATAGTTCATGCCCACTATAAGAGCCTTCAATAGAAATTCCCCCATGTCTATAAGCAGAAAATGATAGTTGCATATTCAAAAAATAAAAACTTAAATGATAATATTGTTCATAGTAAACTAAAAACAATCAGTGCATAACAAATACTATCGGGCGAGTTATTTTTCTAATTTCAGATCAGAATAAGAACAGAAGAAAACCCAATATAAAGACCCTTAATCCTAATTTCTAAATAAAGTGTCTGCTCCACCCTAGGCCTGTACATTTTGGAGAATCAAACCCTCCGTTCCCCAAAATCAAAACACAAATGTAATATAATGCAATAACATGCAAAAGATAAAATACAAGAAACCTCTGATACAAAATACCTTATACGTTAAATGCAAAAGACATTATACAAGAAACCTCTAATACAAAATACATATAACCTCTAATGAACAATTGATTTTACAACGTGAAACATTTACCATAAAAGCATTAGACGACATATCTCGTTTGCATTAGGCCTACCTACATTTCTTCACTGTAATACCGTTATTTAGGTCAAAGTCGAAGTGTATTTTTTTAATCGATACAATAATTTCTCCTAAATTAAGGGGGATAACACTGGCACCAAAAAATTCATTCATAATTCCTTAGAAGACCATCGGAAAAAATTGGTCATTTATCAAATATTGGCCATGTATAGGCTTCGTCATTGACTGGCCAGTAACACAGTTAGGCAATTGTGCATTAGAGGTTATATGTATTTTGTATACGTATAAGGTATTTTGTATTAGAGATTTCTTGTATTTTATCTCTTGCATAAGACGTTTTAGGTATTTGTTATTGTATTACATTACATTTGTGTTTTGAATTAGACATTTGTGCATAGCATTAGGTTTTTGCCGCTTTCCCCCGCCATAGGGTTCTAGTACTTCTACAGAAAAGGGTGACACAATGACACTATTGTGAATACTGGTAGTCCTATACTTCATTGACGTTATACAAGATACCATGTGTTCCAGTTTTCATCATCAACTATGGTAACTGGATTCTCGTAGTTTATGATTAAACATTCTTTTGTATGTCCATTAAAGCTTAATTGTCGACAAGCACACGATAGATTTGTGGCATGAACACATTTTGACAAACATTCCATTTTGGATTTAGTTGTAAATGATATGACATCACTGCCATGTATTTTAGAATTGAGGACTGAAGATTTTCTCCATTTAGTTTTGACTATTTGGTTTGCAACAGCTGTAATGTAAAAGAGGAAATAATTCCATAAACCGTCATATAACGATGAATTAAATCACGATCGAAAAAGTGATCGTCTACTGTTTTTGTCTGACTATAATCGCGTTTACACTGCCATAACAATTGACCCGTACTTGGTCCTGACGCTGTTTTCACTGGTCCGAAGTGATGAGTCATCAAGTACCTCACATAGGTAAACGATTCTTAAAAATCTCTAATTTTGTTTTAGAGACACAAAGAATAGTGAATATTCGCGGCGCAAGATGCCCTATAGGGCCAAGGTCATTATTGCACACGCGATCTTCTCCTTGGGTATTTGGGCTCGGCCCAGTGGCGTGTTTACACTGCACTGATATTTTGCCGTGCCGTTCTCGGTCCGGTCCACTAGCACGGTGCTGAGCCCTCTCATTCTGTTTTCATGGCCACTTTTTCTCCCGAACCGTACTCTGTCCGGACCCAGATAATTTTTGTTTGTCTAAACGCGGCTTATGACAAGCTTGGTCGTGTGAAAGTCCACTTGTCTAGTCCAAAATTTGGCTAACAATTTTGGTTAAATCTACATAGTGCGACTTCCTGCGTCAAAGTTCTTCTCCATTCGCCAACTCTCGAGGTTCGGCAGACATCGGCAGTGGGTATTTTCGCATACATGCGTCCATTGCGTCCCGGTATCGTGTCGATCTGTCGAAGAATTCTCGTTAATTTCATGGTTCATTCGTCGGAACTTAATCAGGTTAAAAAAAGATCGATTCGAGACCGATCAATTGAACAAAGGGTCGATATTTAACTTGGACAATCTACTCCAGATTAGACAGATTGGAAAAAGTGGCCGATCAGTTTTTCGGTAGGGAATAATGTATCCTGATCGGCTCCTATAAAGGGAATTTACGGTTTGAAAGTCGAAAGGTAGCATGTTAGAAAGGATAGATAAACTTACCTATGGTCCAGCATCCATGACTGCCCCATCCTGTTATAATAAAGGCATATTTATAATCAACAAGAGGCCCAACAGAATATGCTATTATTTCATCAGCAAGTAAAACTGTCCCTTTTCCAATTTTTAAATCACCGTCTTTCCAGCTGATCCAAAATGGTCGCACTTCGTTACAATCCAAGGGTATCATGGATATTGAAGCTAAACGTGGAACGGAATGCATCGATTTAGCTAATTCAACTCGGTTGTTACCATAAGATCCTATGATGTATGCATAATTTCCATCTGTGTTTAACATCGGCAATGTGCCCTTTTGTATTATCACATGAGCATCTGCACAAGCTTTTATACCGAGTTGTAAATTGGTAATGTTAGAAATTTCGAATCCATATCGTAACAATGGCTCTGCGTGAAATTGGTTGTCTGGACTAAAAACTTGTAGCTGGCTTCCACCTTCTGAAACAAGAGAACATTATTTAGTAACTTCTTGTATATGTAATGATGGGTCACAATAGATTGGAATAATAAAGGGTTTTTGATAAACTCACGAGACAGATACTCGGTAAATTTAGGCGTGGTCATGATTCAATGAATATGTCCATTCGTCTGGAATACCTGATGTCAGATAAAAATGGGTTTTTCAGCTCGTTTGCTAATGTGATATTTTTATTCAAAATAGAATATCATCAACAGGCGTCTACTAATATAATACTCAAAAGTTGTTTTAACAGCAAAACACCCGAAAAAGCTGTCTCGATCTAAAAAAAAAAAAATACGGAAAAAAATTTATCCATTAACACATTTGACTGTGTATCCATATTATAATTCTAAAAAAAAACGTACCGTACATATTTAAGATGCATATTGCCGTGAATATAGAATACTTGCCAAACATTATTTTAATGTACAAGTAAAAGAAAACAGGATTTTAAACAAATGTCCGTCCAAATAGTCGTTGTTTAATTAATGTATCTACATTATATATGAATATTTTTTTATCGAATATATTTCATCAGTTTTATCCACTCAATATACAGTTCATATAGAGTAGTATCCCGGGAACGGTTGATCCATACATTGAAATTGTTGACGTGAAATCAATTTATGTATAAATACAAGTTCAAGCCCCGTGCAGACGAACCAACATCAGTACAAGTGATATTTGTCGAAAAAAAAAATCAGGAAGTATCTGTATCTTGACAACCTTTCAAATGAATTACTATCTGTATCAAGACAAACAAGCTGAGAAACGAACTGTAATAAGACAAACAAACGGATAAGATGAGATACTATTTGTATCGAGACAAACATTCTGGGCGACTTTCTTAGGCCCGGCAGTCGTCACGATTAGTTGAAATCGTCTTTATTTACGTATTTAGTATTTAGTTGCCAGTCTTGGTCGAGTTGGCGTCCTGTACACAGAAGTTGACCCTGAACTTGAAAATAATAGTCATGATTTTCTGAAAGATAGTACTTTTGATTTGTCTCGCAAAATTTCAGATATGGCACAGTGTCTGTATTAATGCATTTGTCTTTACATGAATATGGACACTTTACCTCAATCACTTAATGATTATCAGTCTATCCGTCCGGTGAGGAAGCTAGAAACGGACTACCTTTACTAACAAATGTTCCACATTGATCAACTGTTTAACAAACTCGTCCATGGATAAGATGAGCAGCTTGTATGTTTTTGGAAGGTCCAGTTATGGACTAAGCAAGTTTTTCAAGGTCAGTTGCCTTACATATTATTCTAAATTGGAAAGAGTTCATCCTGTAACACCTTAATATTAATTGTGACCACAGCTGATTTGATGCTTGACCATTTCAATTAACGAAATGTTTTCATTATCTATGTTTGATAAGCCAATATTTTGTAGCCAGATTTCAGAAAGAGGATCTTGAAGATAATGATGGTCGGCTTTGACAGCATAAAAATTAGCTGGTTTAAATGAACTAATGAGCTGGTTTGTGAAATTGAAAACTTGTTTATGTTTGGGTGGCTTAGCCATATGTCTGAACATATCCTTTTAACCGGCCATTTTAATATACTTTGTGGGTCATAGATCAAAATTAACGTCTTTATATCCTAACAGAGGCAGGTCTTTAGACTTAAGAGGACTGGCCATAAAATGTCTACTTTGATGAAAAGTTTGTAGTTGTGAGTTACAAGATAATTCTGTAATGATTTCAGCACATGTTGAAAATTTAAAAATCGCATATAATGATGCACAAACATTTTTACAGTGTGCAGTGCGTCCATTTCCAGCAGCACACGCACATTGGGATTCTGCTATAAAGCCATCTAAATCTATTCTTATGTCAATGTGATACGAAACTTTCTTCTTCATTTCGGCATGACATTCGGATTTGAAAAAATATAAACTGTCAGTAGATGCTCTTCTCAAGTATTTCAGAAAATGATTGGTATAAAGTTTCTTTGAGTCGTCATCAAGTTTCTTTTGAAATTGTTCAAGGTAACACAGGATAGATTCTAACTTCAGTAATGTAAATTTGGTACCAGTATTAATGTCTCTGTAGAGATCATAATTAGGAATTTCCATTGAATATTCATCTTCCAAAACTTCATGTTCAATATCTTTATTTCTGTCAAAAACGTCAAGCCTAAAAAATAAAGATAATTTTTTTCAAGAACTTTCTAACCCCAGAAACTGAGAAAGGATTAAATTATACTAGGAAAAGGGTAGGGCCTAGAACTACCATCTTACATGAAATGAACTGCCCATTATCATCAGAGGAGTTATCCACACTCCGAAAGGATTATATTGAAATAGGAAAATGGTAAGGCCTAGATCAATCACACTACCGCCATCGATAGTCTACTACTAGTAAATCTAGTCACTAGCCTCGGCCTAGCCTATTACGCCAGTGTTTTTTAGAGGTAGGCTACTTGACGTTTTTTCTTATTCTGATTTACATGATTAGCCATTGTTGCAGATGTCGCTAGAACCGCGGGACTGCAATAGCCGTCGCACCATCTACATCAAGGAACGAAAACTCGCGAGTTTGGTTCCCCATTGAGACAACTTCGGGGCCTAAGAAAGTCGCCCAGAGTGTTTGTTTTGATACAGATAATTGCAATATTTCAATCAGTATCAATCTACTAGAATCAGTCACAATTTCATTTGGGACTATTCGGCTTTCTATATCAAGCCAAGCGACATGATGACTAACTATCTGTTGGAAAGAAAAAACTCCGAAACAACCGTTATTTGGGCTGAATAAATCTTGAATATACTTAGTTTAAAACAAGTAGAATGTAAATATTGGACTCAAACCATGTATAATGCCAAACAAGCAAAGCACTCTGAATGTGTGCCTTCTGGGCAAGACGATTCAAAGTTTGCTGCATGTGATCGATTAGTCAGATGAGTTTCTCGAGTAGTATCTTCATGTGGTTAAAGTTCCCTACACACAATTTACACACAATTACATCTCCGCCATTTCATGGTAGTTACGTATTAGACTAGCCTGAACTATTCTTATGTGTACGAACTGTACTTGTTGAATTACCTCCCCCTGCACGTGCATGTAAATTCATTCGTATTATTATTGTCATACTGTAAAACCGCCATCTTTACAATACAATATCTAACATCATTGATTGAAGAGTTTTCCCTTTAAGTGTGCCTGATTACTGACTGGCGTGGTGGCAGCTGCTGGGATTTCAGTTACCAAGTACAGAACTGATTCAAAAGTTCAACAAAAACTTTGTTAAAATAACCTGTTAGTGATTTTACCAACGCGAGGACTGGTTGTTCGAGCGTTACACACTTCTGCAGATAACAACTCGGAAAGGGAAGCAGTTAAACAACTACTGTTCTCACTCTTCAGATCCTGCAGATAAGTATGGCTAGTACTAGAGCCCCCAAACAATGGTCTTTGACGAAAAACGAGACCATAACATCGTTTGAAGCTTGGCGGCAGAATTTGCAGTATATTCTATCCCTTGATCCAAATTTTGCCGATTTTTTATTAGACGGTGTGACATGGCTGAAGAAGTCTTCCACAACCCCCCTACGAGGTTTAGCTAATGACGGAGAACGCGTAGATCAGGAACGCAGGAGAACTGCCCAGCAGAAAGTCACACATTTAGACCTGATGCTGGGTCAAATTGCCAACTACTGTCCTATCATTTCACGCAATTCTATTTTGAAGAACTCCACCTCCATGTCGTCTATTTGGCAAGTTATACGATTGCATTATGGATTTCAATCAACAGGCTCCCACTTCTTAGATTTTAATACCATTGTACTTCAACCAGACGAACGCCCCGAAGACCTTTATCAACGCCTCATGTCCTTCATAGAAGACAACCTCCACCAACAGATCTCCCCACTTCAAGGCATTTTACTCACAATTTCCCCTGCAACTTACTTTAGATACAGGGGCAGAGATGAATATGATGAAAGCTTCCGTCGTACATTACGTAGGTGCCCCAATACAGAAGAGTATTCAACGAGCTTTACAGGCAGACGGTATCACCCCATTGAAGGTTGTGGGCGAAGTTCATTTACAGCTGAATCGTGGCGACCACAATTTGACCCTCGATGCTTTGGTTGTTGAAGATCTTGATGTAGACGTACTAGCAGGAACACCTTTTATGACCCAACATGACATATCCGTTAGACCTGCCATGTGTCAAGTCATCATCAAGGACAACGATGTCATCCAATACGATTCTTCATCAACTACCACACATTCTTCAGCTGTTAGGCGCACCCAAGCCTATGTGTTACGTGCACCTTCGTTCTCTACCACTGTTTGGCCAGGGGATTATTTAGAACTAACACTACCAGGTGAACTTCACTCTGAAGAGATCTTAGCTTTAGAGGCCCGTTACGATACTGGTGCGCCGAAAATGTCAACCAAAATTTGGCCACAACCCAGCCTTACCGAACAAGTTGGAGGAAAAATTCGCATTGCTAATGATACCGATCAACCACAAACTCTCAAACGCCATGAGCACTTCTGTCAAGTAAGACGTGTCCAAACTATCACAGATACAGATAATCTTGCTTACCCACCGGCCAAACCAGTCCTGTCTGCAGTTTTGAAAGACACTACCTTTTTCTCTGATATAGTCAAATTAGATCCAGATTATATTTTACCACAGTCTGTTCGTAGAGATTTCCAATCGGTCATGCAAGAGTTCGATTCTGTTTTTGATCCTACAATAACAGGCTATAATGGATCCGTTGGTCCCTTTCAAGCCATCGTCAATAAGGGATCTGTGGAACCCCCTCAACGAAAAGGTAGAATCCCCCAGTACTCAAAAGATAAACTACAAGAGTTACAAGATATTTTCGACCAATTGGAATCGGTAGGAGTATTCCGTAAACCCGAGGATTTGAACCTTACAGTCGAGTACCTTAACCCTTCATTTCTGGTCAAGAAGAGCTCTTGTGGATTTAGACTAGTCACCGCCTTCGCAGACGTAGCAAGATACAGCAAGCCCCAACCATTACTCATGCCAGATGTTGATTCCATCCTACGTACCATCGAACTATTAGAAAACTTTCGTCTAACTATACAAGCACTCAGCAAGTGTGATCTCAAATTAGCAGCCTCTAAGACAATTATTTGCCCCAAGTCAACCACCATCCTAGGCTGGATTTGGTCACAAGGATCAATTTCTGCAAGCCCTCATCGCATATCTACCTTATCGACGTCGCCTCCACCCGAAAACGTTCGAGGAATGCGCTCCTTCATTGGCGCCTACAAAGTACTTGGCAGAGTCTTACCTAACTGTTCCTCACTCATTAGACCCTTGGACGACGCCATCGCATGTCTAACATCTAGCGACAAAATCAGCTGATCAGAAGACTTACATCATCATTTCTCAGCAGCCCAACAGTCACTTACAGACCATAAAAGCATCTTGTTACCCCGTCCAACGGATCAACTATGGATCGTAACTGACGGTTCTGTCAGTAAGCGAGGACTTGAAGCCACCCTCTACCTAACACGCAACAACAAAACCTCCTTAGCTGGGTTTTTTAGTGCTAAGTTGAAAAAACATCAAATTACTTGGTTACCATGCGAGATTGAAGCCTTGTGTATTACTGCAGCTATTAAGCACTTCAGTCCTTATATAATCCAGTCTCACCACATGACGAATGTTTTAACTGACAGTAAGCCTTGTGTCCAAGCTGTTCTAAAATTATGCCGTGGTGAATTTTCCATTAGCCCCAGAGTCACATCCTTTTTGTCCATCGCAAGCCGCTACCAAGTCAACCTTCTTCACCTAGCCGAAACATCCAATATTCCTTCAGATTTTGCCAGTCGTAATGCCACAGAATGTCACGAACCTAATTGTCAAATTTGCAATTTTATATCCCGCACAGAAGATTCCGTTGTACGTTCTACCACCGTACAGGATATTATCTCTGGCACCTGTCCTGTTCCGTTTACAAGCCGTTCAGCATGGATCCAAACTCAATCCGAATGCCCAGATCTGCGTCGTACACACGCCCACCTTAAACAGGGAACACGACCATCTAAGAAGTTGACTAATATTCCCGATGTCAAACAATATCTTCGTAGTGTCACCATATCCAGAGATGGTCTCCTCGTTGTGAAAAACTTTGAACCATTTTGCCCTACATCTGAGTTAATTGTAGTTCCTTAAGTGGACTTTTAACAGCAATGCATATCAAGTGTAATCACCTTTCAAAGCATCAATTAAAACTCGTTGAGAAACGCCGTTTCTACGCCCTGGATCTCGAAAAATCTATAAGTGACATAACTGATAACTGCCATGTGTGTTCGTCACTTAAGAAACTTCCACAGCCAGTAGCTGAACAGTCCACACAACCTTCACCACAATCTATTGGGATCTCATTTGCTGCTGATGTATTGAAAGGTTGCAAGCAACTCATTTTCCTTCTACGTGAAACAGACTGTATGTTGTCTCATAGACGATGAGCGTTCTACTACGTTGCGTAATGCTCTGGCTCGACTTTGTCTTGAAATGCGCCCAATTACTGGTCCTCCGGTAGTTGTTCGTGTGGATTCAGCGCCTGGTTTCGTAGCTCTTCGTGAAGATTCTGCTTTGCTTCAACTCGGAATTACTTTAGACATGGGTCGAATAAAGAATCCTAATAAGAATCCGGTCGCAGAGAAAGCTATTGCTGAATTGATAGATGAAATTGTACGATATCAACCAGAAGGAGGATCGGTCACACCTCTTGGCTTATCCATCGTTGCGTCCAATTTAAATTCACGTCTCCGAAATAGAGGCCTTTCTTCTCGCGAGATATGGACTCAGCGCTGCCAGTTTGATAACACCCAGTTACCAATTTGTGACCGTGATCTGATTCTACAACAGTATGAATCTCGTCTTAGGAACCATCCTTAGAGTCAGTCATCCAAGACCCAAGTCAAGACCCCAAGTCGACAGTCTCATCTATCAAAACCATCTCCATCAGTTGGCGATCTTGTTTATTTAACCACCGATAGGGACAAAACTCGTGGTAGAAGTCGATATCTCGTAACAAACATTGATAAGGGATGGTGTTTTGTCCGAAAGTTTACCGGAAACCAACTCCGGTCTTTGCCTTATAAAGTGAAACTCTCTGAGTGTATTCCGATAACGAACTTTTACTCTGATATGACTATCAATCCACAAGAGGACTCGTTAAGCGACGACGAAGTTTGTACTATTCCCCTATCGTCTCCACCTGATGAGTCATTATGTGTCCCAACTCCACACTCACCCCAGATTCCTGATGTCATTGCAGAGCCACCATCGGAAAACAACATGCAAAGTATCAACTATAATCCAGATCCTGCTGTTCCTGCAGACTTACCAATCAACAGTCCCGTTACAACAGTCGATCCTGCGCCACAACGTCCACGCCGTGTACACAAGAAACCAAGCTACTTACAAGACTATAATTGTGAATGATTACCTTATTTGTGAATATTCAGACTAGTAGTGATTTTAAAGATAAAGAGGCCTCGCCATTTCATGGTAGTTACGTATTAGACTAGCCTGAACTATTCTTATGTGTACGAACTGTACTTGTTGAATTACCTCCCCCTGCACGTGCATGTAAATTCATTCGTATTATTATTGTCATACTGTAAAACCGCCATCTTTACAATACAATATCTAACATCATTGATTGAAGAGTTTTCCCTTTAAGTGTGCCTGATTACTGACTGGCGCTCCAACATATAGAAAAATATTAAAAATTTAAACCTTATATCATATTTCAATGTAAACGGTCAATCTTGCATGTGGAACCGAGGGAATAAATATTTTATTTTCAAACCGGCCAATCAACACATAACGAAAACACGTTATAGAATGATTATGACTTTAAAGTAGGATACGCTTGATTGATACAGCACAAGGCGAACAGGACATAAAACCGACTTCGTACTCTGAAAGACAGGTCGAAATGACGTTCACTCTTTTGCAACAATTAAACGGTTATTGCAGAAAAGATAAGACTAAAATACAGATGTCTAGGTAAACTTTATTGGCAGTGATATGGCACAGCTGATTAAAAATATATATATAAAATTCATTTTTGATTTTGGCTGCCGACATGAAAAATGGCAAACCACCCAGTTACCAATATAATATAGATAATGATATACACCAAAATTATTGATTGATCATAATATAGTATTAAAGCCAGTTCTTTTACTGAATCCATATTTTAATTTAAAACCATGAAACCATCCAAATATTTTTTTAAAACCATAAAACCATCCAAATATTTTTAAATCATCCAAATATTTTAAAACCATAAACCATCCAAATATTTAAAACTATAAACATATATACATGCTTGACCCTGAGTGTACAGGGCTCAACAAGCATTGGACTTGGGTCTGAGCTCCAGCAGCACTCCAAATCCGATTTTATAATCAACTGAGATTAGAAGTGTTGTTCTAAATGCCATATGATGGCAAAAGCTGCAAACTTGCAGTATTGTCATCACCGCCACAACAAAAGCCCGTCTGTGAGCGGTATATACAACACTTCTCATCAGTTGGCCATATCACCCAGTTCAAAATGAGAGAAAGTTAAGTAGAAATTATGGGGGATAAACCTTCCTTTGACCTAAATGAAAGAACTCTAGGGCCCCCTGTATTGTGTTGAGGAATATATTGTTTCCTATCTCTGAGAGGTGTAATTGATCATGTCTGTACAAGTTCTTGTTACCAAATTTTATGTCTGGATATCTTATCAAAGCACCCCCCATTTCCAAAATGCGTGCAGTAGCATAATTATTTAAACTAGTACTTGTTATATAAGAATTTTAGTGTGGTTTTAATAAAGTCTCTAAACTGATCAAGTTTAATGTGTTCAATGTCATTACCGCCACAATGAAGTATGAAAATATTTGGTGGTTTCTCTTCAATGTGGGATAAGAAACATAGCTTACGGTTTAGGTCCAGGAATCTAAGACCTCCATACCCTTGCCACCAAATGGATATATTATGCCTATTATGTAAACCCAGGTCTAGTCCTCCTGGACGAGTGTGGGCATGAGTAGCGGCCCATTTAACTATAGAGGACCCAACACACCACACTCTGATAGGAGCCTTACCTGAAATGTATGTAATAAGAAAAAGATTAGTAACTCATATTAGGGATGCGTACATATGATTTGTAGGCTAGAGATTTCCATCTGCCTGCAGTTTGAATGACATTCTGGTTATGTCCTGTCATAGAGGCTGTTGTTGCAGCTCCAATTCGGAAGGAATGTGATTTATAGTTGTGACTTGGTATGCCTAATAATTGTAGGCATTTGTTCAGAATTGAACTAAACTGATATCTTGTTAGAGGCTGACCATTACAATGGCATAATAATGGCCCTTTAATGTTAGGTCGTGACTTAATAAATTTCCCAACAAAATTTAAAGGGCAAATTGGTCCATTACATTTAGGAATAGATATTATAGAACCTTTGTTAAATTGATCAGTCTTGAAATGCCGTAACTGGATTTCCAAAGTATTCTGTGATAACAGGACATCATCTACAGAAACAATGAATTCCAAAACATTACCCCTTGACAACACCAATTCACCTACCCTAAAAAACCCAAAGAATGCTAGTATATATGCAGCCTGGAAAAGTTCTGTTTCATATTTGTTTGCACAAGTAATAGGCAGGATATTTATGATTCTGTTTAATAATGGCAAAGTTATTGGAAGTCTACTATCTCTTCCATTCTTGACTCGTCTCATTCCTGTCAGTAGCTTTGCAACAAGAAAATTGTCAGTCGTATTTTCAACATTTATAATTTTGCATTTAAAAGCGATGCTGGAAATTGTAGTTGAATATTTAAGTTGTTTAATTGACAGATGACCAATAAAATTTATGATATGATCTAAACTTGGTGGCCAAATTTGAGGCAAATTGAATTGTGAACGAAAATTCTCAAAAACAGTTAGTCCTGTATTGTATGTTGTTTTTGTATTTTGTGCAAGACTTAAACTCAATTGTCTTGTAACTTCAGATTAGACATCATTTGAAACATAGCTTCTGGTATTGGTTGTGGTTTGTTGTCCGCAGTTGGAACTACTTCTCGAAATTTGGACCATTCCTTTCGGGAAATATAATCAGCAATTTTATTATCAGTACCTTTAATATGAACACTTTTAAATGTGATGTTATATTCTAACATGTGAAGGACCAATGGACGGACTAGTTTCATAACTCGTTTAAATTTGGATGTTTGTGTATTAATGATTGATACAAGTGCTAAGTTATCTGTGTGAAACTTTACTTTTTTGTTAGCTAATTGGTCACCCCAAATTGCAACAGCCAAAACAATGGGCACTAATTCTAAAAATGTAATGTCTCTCATAATATCAGGAGACTTCCAGTGTGAGGGCCATTCAAAAAACACCCATTGTGAGTTTAAATAGGCAGCAGCTCCCAACTCTTGAGAACCTGCACTGTCTGTATATAGATGAAGAATATTTGATGATACCCACTCTCTTTCTGGAAAATATCTCACCCCATTAAAGTTCGATAAAAATAATGCCCACATATTTAAATCTTCTCTCATTTCGTTACTGATTCTAATAAAAAATTTTTTTACCCCAGACATAGCGTCATAGAATCTTCTATTGAATGCTCTGGCAGATCTTATTGCCTTGCCAAAAAAATTTAACATTCCCACAAGTGATTGGAGCTCATTTAGTTTTACTTTTTTTCGTATTAGGAAATAGTCAATTTTAAATTTCAGCTGAATAATTTTTTCTTCAGGAATGCAAACTTGCATTTTGGATGTGTCGATACCCAATCCCAAGAAAACTAACTTTTTTGTTGGCCCTTCCGTCTTTTCTTCAGATAAAGGTATTCCTATTTCATTACACATAGATTGGAAGACATCCATCAATGCCTTACATTTATACTGACACTTGTAGAAAAAAATAAAATCATCCAAATAGTGGTCGACTCCAGTTTGTTTTGATTTTGAAATTATAAGCCAATTTAGAAATGTTGAGAAAGTTTCGAAAATACAACATGAAATTGAACAGCCCATTGGAAGACATTTATCTACATAGTATTTGTCCATGAATTTGAAACCCAAAAGATCAAAATCTCCAGGGAATACCCTTAAAAGCCGAAAAGCTGACTTAATATCCATTTTTCCTAAATAGGCATCTTGGCCTAACAGCGAAACTCTTTCAATTACATCATCAAAGGACGTATATGACACTGAACACAAGTTTGGGTCAATAAAATGATTAATACCATTATTTTCCGGGTAAGATAAGTGAGTGATCATCCTCCACTCCCCATCTGATTTTTTGACAAGCCCTACAGGGGAAATGTGCAAATTGGAAATGGGTGGGTTATCAAAAAGTCCAATTATCCTGCCCAATTTCATTTCTTTTTCCAATTTAACCCTCATTTCAGTTTGATGCTGTATTGCAGATAATAAATTATGACATTCAGATTTTAGCCTCGGACCAGAATATTGTAGTTTAAACCCATGTGAAAACCCATATTTTAATTCAATTGCTGACTTTATATTAGGATATGAATCTAGGTATTTTAATAATATATCAGTTTTAATGGGGGAAGTGCCCAGGTCCCATATGTCGCTGATTAGTGTGCTTGTAGTTATGTGATCCTGAATTTGCTTGATTTCTGTATTGGGAGTTGTGTTGTCTGTTGTTAGGGGATGAATATCTGAAATTGGAATTCATTTTCTTGAAGTTTATTTATTTATTGAACCATTGTTATTACAATATGTTTTTGGATGATCAGAGTTACATCGTATGCAGGTATGTGTGTATTGACAGTTTGTGATAAAACATGATCCTTTATTATTATATTCAAAACATTTTCCAGTTGTAGAAAAACCTGAATGAAATTTATTTGCAGTTTGAAATTTTGGATTATTGGTATTATTAGCCATATATATTAGCCAAAGCTCATAATCAACATTACCCCATGAGCTAGTAGGGTCAGCGGCTTTTCTTAATCTAAATTGTTCGTCATATGATTTCCATCCCATACCCTTGGATCTAGAGGCCCCTAAGCGCACAGATCTCATATATTTGAGAAGATCTTGAGATTTACAAGGATGTGCAGAAATGTATATACTCATAAATATGATAAATGCATCCGTCCACTTTTCTATATCTAATATCTTAGATGATATCTTCTCTTTAGAAATGAGCTCCCCAGTGTGACTTATGGATAGGAGTCTTTCAGGCTCCTTAGTTGTGGTCCTTAGCATAAGAGCTAAATCCACATATTCACCCTGACATATCTTTTGCCTTGTTGATAGGGGTACATTGTATCCAAGAATACTATGTGTACTCTCAACAGGATCTGGTGTGTTAATAACAGTGGAAATGACAGTTCCACTATTCTGCTGACTATCGTCAGCAGCAATTAAAGGAGTAAGCCCACAATCAAAGTTTACAGGCCCCTCAATATTAGAAGCATTAAACACATTACCTGGAGCCCCCAAGGGTAAAATTGGTGTTTCATCATTGACATTATTTGCTGTGTCTGTATCTACATAACTAACATTATCATTTCCATTAACAACAGTACTTGTAGTAGGCCTTGTCACCTCGGCACCATTATCATCTTGAATATTCTTTGTGGCATTTCTGGGTCTAGGTCTAGCATATGGACTAGAACTGGTACGAGTAGATGATCTGGTACTCTTAGCATTTGGTACTTTCTTGGACCTTCCTTTTCCCATGCTCAGTAGTGACAGTTAGGAAAATAGAAAATTAAATACAGATTTTTTTTATCTTAGACTATATTTGGCTCTCAAAATCGACTTAGATTTTTAGTTTCAAAATAATTTATTTAGTTTTGAAGTTTTTAACAGTATTGAAAAAACTAGACTTAGGCTTAAAGTGACAAACTTTTGAATTTTAAAGCCGTGAGACCCCAATTCTTTGAAAGAGCATGGGTCCTAATCAATAATTAAATTCTGATAAAATCTATGCCATCCACTTCTTATTTCCTTATCTATCCAAATTACTTTGAAAATAAATGCTGAAGGAAGCTTAAACAAATTTTATTTTGGTTGGATTGACAATTAAAGTGTTGAATTTTTCAAATTTCTTTGCAACAAGAAATCTAACCAACCTCTCTGATGGCTGATTTCTCAAAGAGGAAGTTATAGGCTCTAAGCTGCCCCCTGTTAGAGATTTAACTAGGCTTAAAAGGAGAAACCAACTGACTGTGCATCTTTAATCTGGATAATCTAGTCTAATCTAATCTAATCTATTTAAAGTGATGATGTATTGTATTATGATTTGCTTAAAGTAGCTGTGTTAGAATGTAATATAATCTAGTTAATGATGAGTATGTTTTTTGAAGTAAATAAAGCAAGGTATCTCTCAGCAATAAATTCATCTATTGAATATACAATAGATGTGATTATTCGCTTCCAACGAAACGTCAACCAGACGCAGCTGGGGTTTCACAGAGGGCAGAATGAATCCAATTCAAAATATCTCACAAGCGATTGTCGTCACCCTCCGTCCAAGTTTACTTTTAATCGCATTCTGACTTGCTGTGCGCATGTATTCCATGTATGTAGGAAAAAACCTTATGTTCTATAAGCGTGGCAATACATTGCGTTTGGCATAGTCAATATACGCCATAATTTGTTTGTGGACGCGAAAGACACTGTTTAAAGCATATTTCTTGGTATGTTTATCTATAATATACATCTCGTTCTCGAATATTTTATGAACGGTTTTTGGTGATCGTCCTTGCCCAGCATCCGAGTTGACTTGTACATGCGATAGAGGCGTCAGTTTTGTTGAGATTTTGATTCTGTTGTGTTTATTATGCCGTGAAAAGGCATAGTTGATTAAAACTACATCTTTAAGCACAAACTAAATCTTTACATAGAACTGAACAAGGGGGTAAGCCAGCATCAACAACCGACTTCTCAATAGCGAATATCCTCTCGGACTTCATGACTTTAAATAGGTATACCGTTTAGGCGTAACCCATATTCGTATTCGGACAATTTCGATTCGATGGACATTTATGAGTTGTTGCTTTCGACTTAGCCTAAATTGAACTTGAACAAGATAGAATTTTGTTATGAGATATGAGATGAGCATTATGTACTGTAGCGTGGTAGCTTCAAATTGGCTGGAGGGGCAGAAGTCATTTTGGGGCCCCTATAAATCTTCGTCTTTTGTACAATCCGATATAACTAAAACAATTAAATACACGTTAGTAAATGATACAAAACTCGAAAAAGAACTTTTAACTTATACTACTTTTGGTAGATAAGATAAATTATTTCTTAATAGGAGTGTTGAATCAGAATATCGCACAGTTCAGTGTTTGAATAAGTGCTTTTGACAGTTCTATCCCCGTCACACCGGAAAGGCGTCCCCAAGCGTGGTATAAGCGTAGAGGGAGCGTCAAGGAGCATAAAAGGTTGGCGCCATGGTCGCCTTTGAGATCGCCACAGAATCCAGAATGTCTTTAGACAAGCGTCATAACATCTCCATCAACGCAATAAAAATGAAGTACACCAAGCCAATAGATTGTATTAGAAGTGCTCCCTTGGAACGCAATACCTTCGCATATGTCGCAGGTTGATAGCGACTGATGTAAAGTTTTCAATATTACGGGACTTTTTCTAACGTTTTCTTCGCGTTTGACGGCGACCAAGACGGTGTAACCGGGTTATTCTCGAGGTCAATGCTTGAATGCGTCAATTAGTTCATCGTAGTGACCAGTGAATCTGCCGCTCATATGTCATCAGCATCAGTCTCCCTGATCGGTCTCGCACCATGGAGGGTCAATAAACCAAGTACTAACGATCCGAACCGCAAAACGAAAAAAAAAATCATCAACATGCCAGATATTTCAGTTCTACAATTGGCATTAGAGAGAACTAGATTTCACTATCGGTATCAGCATGTTAGAGTTGTCAGGTCTACACTCAGTATCAGCACGATAGAGATGAGATGTCAGGTCCACAATCGGTATCAGCACGCTAGAGATGTCAGGTCTACAATCTACAATCGGTATCAGTACGCTAGAGATGTGTCTGATGTCAAGTCTACATTCGGTATCAGCACGCTACAGCACAATAGAGATGCCAGGTCTACAATCGGTAACAGCATGCTAGAGATGTCAGGTCTACAATCTACAATCGGTATCAGTACGCTAGAGATGTGTCTGATGTCAAGTCTACATTCGGTATCAGCACGCTACAGCACAATAGAGATGTCAGGTCTACAATCGGTAACAGCATGCTAGAGATGTCAGGTCTACAATCGGTATCAGCATGCTAGAGATGTCAGGGCTATAATCGGTATCAGGACGCGAGAAATGTCAGGTCTATACTCGGTATCAGCAACCTAGAGTTGTCAGCTCTAAACTCGGTAACAGCACGATGGTGATGCCAGGTGTACAATCAGTATCAGAAAAAACTAGATGCACAAACTAGGCCTACAAATTCTCGTCATACCTATTCGCGCTAGGAATTTAGTCCACACTAGTTTAGCTTTATGATTTTTATGCGTATGTGCTGTCAACATATTAGGCTATTGGATACGTTTCCCAACCGGATGTTTCACTACAACATCATCTTAACAAATATTTGATATATTTCATATTTGAATTATTAACGAACGTTTTTAAACCTACACAATTAAAACAAAACTGGAAATTACCTGAAATATCGATATGATAATCGATAAAATACATTGAGAACAGAGGAGAATATACTAATGAAATGAAAGTGGACGGAACATTAGGGTAATTAATATAGAATCAACATCGATCTTCAACAAAATCATTTTTTTTTATACAGCTGTATTGAGATTAAAATCATTATTTTGGTACCTGACTATATTCTGGTTAAAGCGGAGATAGAAAACATACATGTACATTTGCGCACAATTCGGTCATAATTATGATCTTATGGCATAATATAATGCACTTACCATTTAAGCATATCATCTTTAAAGGGACATTCCGCTTTTGTGTATAGGTCTTAAAAAAAAATTTGTTCAAATTTGTGAAAACTATAAACCAAAATCTATAGAACGTATCTGAAAGTTTTAACTAAAAAAATTCCAGCCATTAACTTTTTTTAACTCTAAAACTACGTAAAAGGTTACGTAACCTTTTAAAGTTCGTTAAGTTGTTAGAAAACTACTTATATACGGATTTGAAAATAAACGCCTCTTTGTAGAGAAATATGTCTGTTACGTTTTTTAAAGATTTCAACTAAATATAACGAGGTATTATAAAGCCGAAACTAGATCAAATTACTTAATTAACAATTAATAGTCTCAGTTTTTAATTAATCCCTTTAAAACAAATTCAGTTCGATCAAGTGAATACATAGATATAAATATCATACTTTAAAAATATTTGCAGGTATAATTTTCGATGTTTTTGATAATGAAACAGAGCAGAATACTCCTTTAAATTCTTTATCTTATCTATATTGTTCTTTTAAGGGGTTAGGTTCGCCTCGAGATCGAAATCTGAAACGGTTATAAGGAAAGGGGTGGGCTAATACTACCCAAAAGCCTTATATAACACACTGTTAGACCTTTAAAAAATTTTGTATATAAGTAATTACGTTATCCCAGTTTTCTTTTCAACAAAGCATTGCATTTCTATTATAGATGAACTATTGTAAACAAGATTTGTGATTTTATGTTGTAAAAATGTTTAGATATTTGTAAATTATGTATTGTATGTAATATTCCTTGTGTTCAATTATTTTTTTTAATTTTTAGTGTAGGTCATTGAAAACAATTAATTGAACACAACGAATATCAAAATGATTATTACTTAATACTAAATGTTTAGCCACTCCATACTTTTTTTTACAATAACACAAAATATCATATACCTAATTTCTTGTAAAAAATGCGATGTACAATATGTTGCCGAGACTCAAAATGCGCTTCGAACGCGATTCAATGGCCATCGCTATGATATAGTGCATGGCAAGGATAGACCAATTGCGAATCACTTCAACCTTCCCGATCATTCCATTGATGACCTTCTCATCATGCCTATAGAAACAGTTTCTACATCACCTAGCATGAAACCTTAGCTTAGACGTCTACAACGCGAAAGTTATTGGATCGATCAACTGCAGACTGTGAGACCAAATGGACTCAACATTCAACATGATAACCAGATAATACCCTTTATAACGACATTTGATTCTACAGCTACCATAATGGTCAAACGCCATTACTCGGAACTTCAGAACAAATTTCCCCATGTATACACAAAACGTTTGGTTGTAGCTTACAAAAGAAATCAAAATCTTAGCAATTTCCTCTTTCACGGTAGACTTGAACCATTGAACAATGTCCATTCATCCTAGGAGCATAGATTTCTTATTATAAATGTATCATGTTATATCAATAAATTAATCGATTTCTAAGTTAGATTTCAGGGAATACTTATTTCAGGACTGGTGCCATGGCTATATACAGTATAATATTATAACATGCAGCAATGTCCATTCATCCTAGGAGCATAGATTTCTTATTATAAATGTATCATGTTCTATTAATAAATTAATCGATTTCTAAGTTAGATTTCAAGGAATACTTATTTCAGGACTGGTGCCATGGCTATATACAGTATATTATATAACATGCAGCAATGTCCATTCATTCTAGGAGCATAGATTTCTTATTATAAATGTATCATGTTCTATTAATAAATTAATCGATTTCTAAGTTAGATTTCAAGGAATACTTATTTCAGGACTGGTGCCATGGCTATATACAGTATAATATTATAACATGCAGCAATGTCCATTCATCCTAGGAGCATAGATTTCTTATTATAAATGTATCATGTTATATCAATAAATTAATCGATTTCTAAGTTAGATTTTAGGGAATACTTATTTCAGGACTGGTGCCATGGCTATATACAGTATAATATTATAACATGCAGTGTATGTTTGTGTGTGTGTCTTTTCAACTAAAATCATGCTAATGACTAACTAATTTTCACATAATTAATAGACTTATCTATTGCTCTGTGACCTAGGCCAGTGCTTTCATTTAGACTCGTCTCAATACACCCTAACACTACCAATATATTATGTATACACCCTAACACTGTTCAGATATTGTTTCACAGGGAAAGGGAGTTCGTTTACTTCGTTTACATTTTATTTCATAATCGGTTTGTCATCCATTTATTCATTGTTGTTAAATTCAATATCAATGAGATGGTATTTTCGATATTTCTATAACAAAGGTACTTGTATGCTTTTAATTTCCTGGAAAATGGAGTGACTTTAAATCAATAGTTTTATAATCAAGATTTTAAACGAGGTAGATGTTTCTAAATGAATTTGTTTTGTTTGAAGTGTAACCTAGCCTACATTCAAGTCTGTAATTATGTATATTATAGTACTAATTACCAAAGTAAGTGTATTTTTGTTTTCATTTTATGACACTTCATAGGACATTATTCTCGACTTTGTTTTAAAAGGAAAATTATTGTAGACTTGTAACTACAGATAAATAAATTAAGTTCATGTTTGATATCCTACACGAACTTTAAATCACTAGATTCGATTCGTTCACATTATAAAGAGATCAAAATACAGCGCTAATTTCTGCATTAATGATGGAAATTGATTGTTCTAGAATTTATTAACATTTTAGTTTGTCCTATTGTCTCCCTTGAAGTACAGTAACCGGTTTTAATCTAAAAATTCTTTTGACTCAGATATGAACAAAACGACATGTAATACGGCATTGGAATTGGGAAATATAGGAAAACAGACTGAGTCTGTGCCTGAAAGCATCCAAAAAACACTGTCCGAGCTAAGATTATTAAACATCTGCTGACACAGTTAAAGAACAACAGGCGAACACATTGGCAAATATGTGTTCAAGAAAAGTTTCTACCCATACAATTGAACATGGACTGACGCCTTTCTTCAATAATGTTTATTTGGCTGCTCAAACCCAGAAATGTTTTGGTACAACAGGCTGCTTAGTACCAGTGACGATTTCTCATTTAGTGCATTGCTTCAGATATGAATGAATTGTGCACAAGCACCAAATTTGGCATACGCTTACTTTCATATGTTGCGAACATTTTTGGATATGGAGACACTTGAAATTCCACCTTTCTTATCTAATGGTACATTAATTCAGGGTCGTAGAATGCATTGGTTCATGTCGAATGTTCATGTGACTGAAAAATATCCTTAAGATGGGCAAAGAGCAGTTCCACATCTTTGCAAAGCTCAACCATTGCAACTAGCAAGAAGAAGTTATAGCTAGATCCACAGCTCTTTTCAATACTTTATACTTTATTACAAGCCTAACAAGGGAAAGTGATCTGGGTGATTTCTTCGAGCATGAGAACGTCCCCTTCGCTCCAGCACTTTCCAAAAGAAGGATAGCTTCGATTTAGCAGGAAGTCATGTAGGTGAAATTCCATGTGGTTCCATTTAAAAAATAACAACATATTAAAGTAACTGCTCGTATCATAAATACACAATGGTTAAATGAGTTTGATATGCCTCTGCACTAATTTCAAAGTTCAATAAATATAAAATATGTTGTTATGCATTAAAGATTTAGTTCAAGGTCGTTTTAGACGGTTCCAGTTTAAGTCTTTACCAATTTACATCTGCTTTTTCGGCTTTGCAGCTGGTTGGTGGAAATCATCAGCATAAAATAAAACTAGGCATGAGCTTCCGTTCATACTAAAGTGATTATTGTTTAAGCCATTCTGATATTGATCAGTCTTCAGATCTCTTTCAGATCTCTTTCAGATCCCTTTCGAAATGATGGCATTCAACCAAATCTATCTGCATAATATACGTAGAACAAAAAGTTAAGCGCCACTAACTTTAATTCAGTATATTCTGGGACGTCGCGCACGTGGTAGAGACCCTCCTGTGCAAACTTTAACAGAGTTGGATGCAGCACTGCATCATGAGTGGCAGCAAATTTCTCAGCAGGACATTCAAAGACTGATGAAAAACAAATACTTTGCATTTGGGGCTATAAAAACAATATAATGTACGATCATCCACTTCCTGTTTTTTCACGAATAAATATTGTTTTCAACATTAGGTCCCAATATATACATGCCTGTTATCAAGCATGATTGTGAATTGCATTCATTTGCGAAACAATGGTTCAATATCTGATGGCGCTTAACTTTTTGTTCTAAGTATATATATATACAATTCCTGCAATCGCACATTTATAGAATGTCCTTTGTCCAGGACCTACCAATTTGAAAGAATGTGTGTGGTATAGCCCATATACCGAAAAAGAAAAGTGAAAAGTATTGAAATGATAGTTAAATTGTGGTCGAAATTTGTGATTCCCGGAGACAAATATACTGTATCAAACCAATTCGTTTTTTATATACAAAAAAATAATTATTATGAATTGTGTTTTGAATATTATTAGTGGAAATTAAAATTAATCAAATTGGATAATAAAAAGGAATTTATTTTGAAATGAATATAATTATTATTATATGAGAAATGTGGAAATGTGGACATATATTGCCGTCGCCCCTGTCCGTCGGTCCGTCAACATTTCATGTGAACACAATAGAGACTACAGTTTTTATCTGATTTTACTTGATGTGGTAATATATATTGATGAGATCTTGGTCATGTTCGAAGTTGACAATCTTTCGGTGAACGGTTTTTGATTTATTGCCCTTGACTTACGAAAAAAAGCGTCAAAATTTGTTTGTGAAGACAATGGAGACTAAAGTTTTCAGCTGATTTATATGAAATTTGGTGTGATCATTTATATTGATGAGATCCTGGTCAAGTTCGAATTTGACGATCTTTCGATGAGAGGTTTTAGAGTTATAGCTCTTGACTAATAAAAATTGCCTCAAAATTTCTTCATGAGCACATTAGAGACTATATAGATTTCATGTGATTTTTATAAAATGTGTTGTGATGATTTATATTGATGAATGAAATGAACCGAATGGAGTTTTACATCTTTTTCATATTTGTAAATTTGCATATTGATGAGATCTTGGTCAACTTTGAATTTTCAACGATTTCACTCTTTTCTTGTTATTAGAGCTGTGTGAGTTTCACATGAAACGGAATATTTTAATCTGTTTTATTTATAATTTGGACCTGTTAGGGAAATCGAAACTATAGTTTTATGGTAAAATCTGAAATACAATAAATACCAAGCACAAACGATCAGAACCGTAATACAAAAATACATAAATCCATAAAACGAAACAAGACAAGTTCAATGAATAAAATATTGGTCTTAACTTGCAAGAGTTATGTCCCTCTACTGCGTGCCTATAACGTCACCCACGTGCTAGAAAAAATGGCAACTGAAATGTCTGAATGTAACAATCTTCTGAATAGTAAATCAGAATTATCAAGCGAGGAGAAGTTTAGAATTCTCGTATTAGATGTGCCCTATACTTCGGCAGTGGCTCAACTGGTTCCAGATAAGTCCCAGAATGTCCTGGTGGACAAGGTAGAAGCTGGGGTTGATTGGCTCCACACTACCGTCGGCAGTTGGAGACAAAAATAGACGAACCTGCGATTGTTTAGAAAACAAGACAGTTCAGACTTCGGATGGATCTACGTTAGGCCAATGTCACCATGTTAGTCTATGGAGACAAAGCGTGGAAACTAAATTTTTTTTTTCATTTGGTGGATTTCATCCACTTTTTTTTTGACATTTTAAAAAAATCACACTTTTTAGGTTTCAAAAATATAAATATTGTGAACATTTCACATTGTTAACACACTAAAATAAGCATTTTAATATCTCTAGAGCGAAGAAAAATATCCGCCATATTTAATATCGGTGACTATGGTTTTCGAGCATTTTGGACGCTAAATTTCACAGTCTAAAAATTTCGGCAATCGTTATGTGATGTGAACCATAAGGAATGCGTGTTTATGATCATACTTCGGTATTGGGTGCATTTCCAGCTGTCTATTAGTCTGCAATTCGTTTATATATACATTTTAAAGCTATGCTTTTGACAGACTTTTATTGAAGTTTTAATTTCCAAGCTATAATACTGTATATTCCTGATTCCCAGGCTATTGTAGGAGAAGAATTATAGAGTTTCAGGATTTCTGGTGCCCTTCGACAATTTAGTCATCAAAACTAAAGATAGAAATAGGCTCAATGCGGCTGATGATATGCGTAGGATTTGTAGACAACTGTTCCTATATTTGAACTATTGGTGCAAGGAAAACAACAAAGCCTAATCCCACTGAGCATCTATTGACCTCTACTACACACTACAGGCAAACACCATCAATATCTGTATCATTACCAACCTCTACTACATACTACAGTCAAACACTATCAATATCTGTACCGTTATTGACCTCTACTAGAAACTAGTCAAAAACTGTCAATATCTGTATCATTACTGGCCTTGTCTACATACTACAGTTAAACACTATCAATATATGTTCCATTACTGACCTCTACTACAAACTACAGTCAAACACTATCAATATCTGTACCATTACTGACCTTGAATACATACTACAGTTAAACACTATCAATATCTGTTTTATTACTGACCTCCACGTCATACTACAGTCAAACACTGCCAATATCTGTACCATTACTGATCTCGACTACATACTACAGTCAAACACTATCAATATCTGTACCATTAGTGATCTCTACTACATACTACTGTCAAACACTATCAATATCTGTATCATTACTGACCTTGACTACATACTACAGTCAAACACTATCAATATCTGTATCATTACTAACCTCTACTACTTACTGCAGTCAAACACTATCAATATCTGTCCCATTACTAAACTATACTAGTCAAACACAACATGATAACCAGATAACCCTTTATAACTACATTTGATTCTACAGCTACCAAAGCCTCCATAATAGTCAAACACCATTATTCAGAACAAATTTCCCCATGTATACACAAAACGTTTTGTTGTAGCTTACAAAAGAAATCAAAATCTTAGCAATTTCCTCTTTCACGGTAGACTTGAACCATTGAACAATGTCCATTCATCCTAGGAGCATTGATTTCTTAATAGAAATGTATCATGTTCTATTAATAAATTAATCGATTTCTAAGTTAGATTTCAGGGAATACTTATTTCAGGACTGGTGCCATGGCTATATACAGTATATTATATAACATGCAGCAATGTCCATTCATCCTAGGAGCATAGATTTCTTATTATAAATGTATCATGTTATATCAATAAATTAATCGATTTCTAAGTTAGATTTCAGGGAATACTTATTTCAGGACTGGTGCCATTTCTATATACAGTATAATATTATAACATGCAGTGTATGTTTGTGTGTGTGTCTTTTCAACTAAAATCATACTAATGACTAACTAATTTTCACATAATTAATAGACTTATCTATTGCTCTGTGACCTAGGCCAGTGCTTTCATTGAGACTCGTCTCAATACACCCTAACACTACCAATATATTATGTATGTGTACCATTATTGATCTCGAATACATACTACAGTCAAACACTAACACGTACGTACTCCCTCTACTACAAACTACAGTCAAACACTATCAATATCTGTATCATTACTAACCTCTACTACTTACTACAGCCAAACACTATCAATATCTGTTCCATTACTAAACTATACTATAGTCAAACACTATCAATATATGTATCATTTCTGACCTCGACTACATAAAACACTATCAATATCTGTACCGCTACTTCCCTCTACTACAAACTACAGTCAAACACTGTCAATATCTGTATCATTACTGGAAACATCTACAATATACTAGTTTCAAAAACGGATAATTCGCATGTGAGTTTGAAGGCTCATATTTTGACGGTGACCTGTGAACACTATTACCAATTGGCTAAAACAATCCTGATTCTGAGACTTAAGTATGATTGGTCAAAAAATTGGCGTAACTGTCCCTTTTAAAAAATTATTTGTCCTGGTCGCAAAAAAATTGTTCCATGCTGCATGAATCGAGTTGAAAAGTGAGCCATGATTCCACTTTCTTGAGAACTTTAAGGAGTTTTTACAATTTTGACATAATTTATTTGTTTGTTTCGAAGTTCATTTTAATTCTGGACACTAACAAAAATAAAAACAACATTGTGTTGGTGAAGGCAAGTTTCTGGACGACAAATTGGAAGAGGTTTGAATAAAAGACTAACAAGTCGGTTTTTTAATCACATGATAGCGGACGGGTCCTTTTTATACGCCCACACGTCCGTCGGTCCGTCCGTCCGTTCACATTTGGCTCGTGCTCACTCTACAGGCTACAGTTCTTTATGGATTCTTTTGGTTTTTATATTGTATGTCAATGTTGTTATGAAGATGATCCCTATTGATTTTCGTGATGATCGGATAATTTTTCACCGAAATATCGTGTCTGACTGGACGTTTTTCTCTATTAGCTATATTGTGCAACTCTCGCTCACTCTACAGGCTACAATTTTTTACAGATTCTTTTGATTTTTATTTTGTGTGTAAATGTCATTATGAAGATGATCCCTATTGATTTTCGTGATGATCGGATAATTTTTCACCGAAATATCGTGTCTGACTTGACTTTTTTCTCTATTAGCTATATTGTGCAACTCGTGCTCACTCTACAGGCTACAATTCTTTACAGATTCTTTTGATTTTTAATTTGTATGTCTATGTCGTTATGAAGATGATATATATCATTTGAAATTTGAAATTTTAATTATCAGGGCCTGTAATATGAACAAGCCTTAAGTTCACTTCCACATTCCTTATAAAACAGGAACCAAATGTGACTGAGCAGCAAAGACTTGTACTTACAATCAAAGCTATCAGTGGGCGTATGTTACCTTGCCTGGCAAGCTATATTTAAATTTATAAGTGTCCAAGTTTGACAATTAAACACATATTTAAACATTTTGTCCAAACTTTGTGGATTCTGGATTATTGTGTCACAAAATATTGTGGAGCGAACGGACCCAGGGCGAACGAACTAGGGGCAAACATGAAAAAGACCGAAAATGTATCGGGGCGAACGCGTTTAACAGTACTTGGCTAAATATAAAATTCTAACTTCATGACCTAGGCCAGCGCTTTTATGGGATTTTTATTCTCATATCACCCTAATATCCATAGGACACAACATTACAATTTTTGTGGAAATATACATTAGGTCTACTTACTCAGTGGCGTAGCCAGGATTTCATTGACGGGAGTGGGAGCAACTTTACCCTATTTTTGGCTTTTCGAGGGCACTACCCTCTGCACGCCACTGTAGTTACTTGTATAAACGTAGTAATATTAGGAGACACATTGCATAAAATGCAGGAATTCATTTTCAAAACTTATTCTTACACAAAATACCTTACGAAAATGAGAAGTATTCAGTCTTGAACCATGAACTCTTCACAATCGGCCTTGAAATTTATTTGTAAACAAACACGACATTTTTTTCAAATAGGGAATTTTTGATAAAAATGGTGATTATTTGATTGCAAAATTGTTATTTTAAATATTTAGGTAGTTTTCAGCAATTTTTTTCCGAAAAGAATATCAAATCATGACTAATTTTATTTACCACGCCGTAAATAGCTGTAAAGGTACTTATGGCTATTTACCACGCTTGCCACGCCAGTGATAAATAGCCACTGACGTATTTTAAGGACCTTGATCGGTATCATCCATGCATGTAATTGTTTTTTCATTTTTATACGCCCACATCTCTCTATGTGGACGTATATTGTCGGCACCCCTGTCCGTCTGTCGTTCCGTCGGTCCGTCCGTCCGTCAACATATTTTTGCTTGTAAACGCTCTAAAAACTAAATTTTTTGATGGAATCAAATGAAATTCGGTATGTGTATACATATTCATAAAACGAAGATCAAGTTCGAATTTGAGCTATTTTCGACCGTTAGAAGCAGAGTTATTGCCCTTGCCCCAAAATCTTCAATATTTACCATCCGCATGCCGTGGTGGGCGTATATCGCTGTGGTCCACTATCTTTATCATTGCGCTCATCATAAGCCCAATCAATATCAGAGCGGAAAAGTAGAATGTAAAATTTCAATTTCATTTCATTTGTCATTTCGACGTCCTTTCCAGGTAGGTTTTTGGTGAAGTTTTTGTTGTTCTTCCACTTATTGAGATTAAAATTTATTGATATCATATGTATAAATAGGCGTAGTATATATAAGTGTAAAGTATAGATTCTGCCCCGTCTCAGAACTACACAGAATTATTTCATGATCATTATAAGCTTGGTTCTTCACAAACCTACGGGAAAAGTTATGAGCTCTCGACACAGCAAGCCCTACTCCCTACGTTTCTCAATGGATACGATACGAGCTTTTTTATGTTTTTGGACCTAAGTTATTTATCGAGATTTCTAAAGCAGGATTAACTATTCTTCGTGTTATTCTTTCTATTCAAACGACTTGCCATTTCATCGTCTCTGAGAATATGCTCAGTCAAGCAATTTATTATGTTTGTTAGCCTAGAATGTTTACAAACACGCCTACTTTTTTGACTCGTTTATCCAAAGAAGAGTCTTTCGTGGCAAAATACGTCTGGAAGCACGAATACAAACACGTGGTAATAGCAAAATGTAAACAACAGGAAGTCGAACGTGGATGAACAATCCCGCGTGTCGCAAACACTATCATTCAACGTGCTAACAACAGCTGCATAACCATATAACTCTAAAATAATTCTAGTTAATTAATTTCAATTCTGATTTTGTGGTCAAGAACCGAACTGTTCGGCTCTGGTGTTCAAAATGACAAGCAAGGAAGTACACGATTCTGACAGCGATTCCGGTGGTGTGAAGTTAAAGAAAACTCTGGGATTATTCAATGGCGTTGCTATTATTGTTGGTGTTATAGTCGGTAGTGGAATTTTTGTATCACCAAAAGGTGTCCTGCTTGAAGCTGGTTCAGTTGGCCTATGTATGATTATATGGGCACTCTGTGGTATTATTTGTCTAATTGGTGCTATGTGCTATGCTGAACTTGGTACTTGTATTTTAAAATCAGGTGCTGATTATGCCTATATCATGGAAACATTTGGTGGCCTACCATCGTTTCTGTATCTTTGGGTAGCTTTGATAATTATATTTCCAACAGGAAATGCTATCACTGCTTTAACCTTTTCAAATTATATCCTGCAACCATTCTTCTCTGATTGTGAAATGCCAGATGTTTCTGTACGATTGTTAGCAGCACTATGTATCAGTAAGTATAATAAATCATTCGTATTTTTCAAATATTTTTTTTAGAATATGGGAAACCTATTACTTGAGGATTGCATCACCTCCATTCATAATTCAGATATTTTCACTTACTCAAGCATTGCTTTGATTGTCCAGACAGGTTTTGAACTGAAATCAGCTGTACTTAAGGATTTGAGTCTGGATAATGTAGACTAATGTTTTTGTTGTCATGCTTTTTCCAAGTTGTAATATATATTGTTGTACATTCTATTAATATATATATAAATCATTTTATCACATTTGTGAGTCCCAATTTGTTATCGAAATGTCAATTCTTTTTTTTTTTTTTTTTTTCGATTTTTACACACCTTCCTGAGATTAGACTACAATAGTTGCAGCAACCATTCAACATTCACGAACCTTAGATATAGGCGACGATGTGCATAAATATATTTTGGATCTTTTTTGCAAAACCGGAAGTGCCACAGTTCAATATATGCAAGAATAGATAATCGGCTCTAGAAGTCGTATTTTTTGGTCGATTTTCTTTTGGTTTGCATTTTTGGAATCTACTGTTAAAATCTGAAAGAATAGCAGTTTCAAAATTTCAAAATTCGAAAATTTGTCGCAGACATTTTTTTTGCCAAATTTTGCATTATTTTCATTTTTTTTACTTTTTGTCTGATTAATTTGAAAAAAATTGAGCAAAGACAGTTTAAGAATGTAAACAAAATGGTACAGTCAAATTTTCAATTTCACTTCCGGTTTAAACAGGAAAACTATGTTCACTTCCGCTTGAATATCTTCCGGTGTAATTTGTATAGGACAAAAAATTTTATGCTGATAGGTAGACAAAGTTATGACAAAAAAACGAAGAAAAAAAAATCCGGAACAGACGTGAAACTTTGGCCGCCATTTTGATTTTTCTGAAATGATTCGATTTTTATTCAGACATAATGGCTCATCCAATTTAAATGATTTTGGTGTCAAATGAAAAAAGATAAAAAAAAAAACATGACATTAGGAAGCCGTTTTTCGATTCTCAATTTTGCTTTTTTGCAACATCCGGTTGAATTTTTTCAAAGTTTGAAGGGTCATATTTCGTGATCTTGAACTTTGATGACCTTGACCTTCATAAGGTCATAAGGTTCAAAATGGAACTTTGCATACAATTACTTCAACCGTTGAGCCTCGTTGTCTTGGAAGTTCGATTGTTTCAGCTTTATAATTCAAAAAAAGGAACAGGTTTTGAAAATTCAAAATTTTCAATTTTTGACCTTGACCTTTTTTGACCCTGATTTAAAGGATCAAAGGTCATTCACATTGGCTATCTATTTATACTTTTATATTTGCTGTCCTATCTCAACTTCCGGTTTTATAGCCGTATATAATTAAAAATTTTGATGACTTGTATCTCGTAACTTTGACCTTTGTTGACCGTCTCCCTTTCAATGTCAAATGTCATTGACCTTGGCTATCTTCTGATACTTTCATTTGTGAGGTCTGTCTACTTCCGTTATAACAATCTTCCAAACAATTCTTCTCAACTTTAGACTGCTCTTGCGCGTGATGTAATTATCGTAGAAGGTTGATTTTTTCAGAGTCTTTTGCATTTTGCTACATTTGCAAAGTCCCACTCTGTGCCACGTGTGGCTCTAGTGTATAAATTGTTTTCCATTTTGACACAAAATGTATACATACTTGTATACTCAAATTTCATGAAAAAAAATTGGATTTAGATTGATACTGTTGCTGTAAGTTATGGGGTTTTATAATACAAACGCATCCATCCATTATAGTAGTATCTTTTGTAAATCAAAATTTGTTATTGTAAAAAACATTAATTTGAATATCAGTTTTATACAATACCGAAAGGTTAATAACGACTGTGTTGATAAAAATAATTTTTTTTAGTTTACAGCTTTCTTTAATAGAAAAACACTTCTTCACAAGTTTCATAATGTTTGCTCATGTATGCAAAGACTGTCTTAAACCAACTGTAGCTGATAAAGATGATCAGTAAAGTATGATATACCAATGAGCATGCGAAGAAATAAAACAAGTTCTGTGAAAATGAACCCTAAATTTTATCAAACCACTTGATTTGACATGAAATGTGTTTGATATCTAAATATCTATTATGGTTGTTATTGTTTTATTTTACTAACATTGTAATGAATACTGTTGCCTAAATTATAATGGGTTCTAAACTTTGATTCTAATTATTACTACTTTGCCTTTTTGATTCTGATGGATAGTTAGTTGAGAGATCTTTAAATGATAAATGATCTTGATGATTGAATAGGTATCAATTTTAAGCCTTCTTCAAATTTGAATAAATATGATCTTGTCAAGGAGAGGGAACACTTCTGTTTATCTTGTATCACCTTGTTACTAATTTTCTTATCATCAATGTCAACAGCGTCACAGGTCAACCACCCAAAAGTCAGACATAGATAGATAGATAGATATATATTGTATTGTTCGCCCTTTTTGGGCAGCATACATCATAATACAAGATAATACATAATAATAAGTGATACAAATTAATAGTTATACAAAAAAATATAGTGTATACATAAAATTTTGAAAAAAAGAACATAAAATGACAAAGGAATATTTAAATGTGAAATGGTAGAAGTGATATATTTCTCTTAGGGTATTGTATTTAGGACATATTAAGAGGAAATGGTATTCATCTTCAACCAAGGATAAATCACATTGTTGGCATATGCGTTTATCAACAGGAATTTGTCTGTATGGACCTCTTTCAATTTCTTATTAATGTGTACTTAGTCTCAATGATGTCAATGCGGTTTTGTATTTGGGATTTTTGATATGCTTCAGATAGTGAGTTGGAGTAGAAATAAAGGGTTTGACAGAACCATATGTTCTCAATTTATTGTGGGGGCTGTTGATTGAGTCATGATAAATTAAAGAATGAAAAGAATTTTGCAATGAGAGCTTAATTTGTTTAAGTGAGAAATTTATGGGGTCAATGTTAAAGTTATTAAGGAGGGTGAAGACAGCATTTGTCCAAGAAAATTTTGGTTGACTTGAAGCCAAGTTCAAATCCTCATTAAAAGCTGCATTTAATAAGGGGTTATTTTGAAGAGTGGAGTTATCAAGAAATCTTTTGAAATACATTATCATTCTGTGGTAAATATCTAATTGTAAGGGAAATATTGATAATTCGGATAGACATCGAATGTTTGAGGCCTTTTTAGGTACACTTAGTATGGACTTAGCTGTATGTATAGTGATTGTATTGTGATCTAATTTGTTTCAATTGTTAAACATGATCTTTTTACTATGAACTACCTGCAGACCCCAAACATCAGATGCATACAGTGCTATTTGTTTGACAATGCTGTTATATAGTTTTAAAAGAGTAGAGGTTGGAAGATGATCAGTGGTACTTATTTTTTGTCTTACACTAAACCAAGCTTGTCTGACTTTTTTACTTGGTTATAGCACATTTAAAAGTCGAGTTGTTTGATATACAAAAGGCCTAAATAAGTATAAGAGGAGACTATTTCGATTGAATTACTGTGGAAAGAAAAACTGACCCATGATCTTTTAACAGCATAGAAAATCATAATTTTGGATTTATCTAGATTAAGGTTGAACTTCCAGTCTGTGCAAAAATTTTCAAGTTGATTTATTGAGTTTTGAAGTCCGGTTGGTGTTCAGGAGAATAAAATAAGGTCATCAGCAAAGGATAAATGAGATATAGGTGAATAATCTAAAAGAGGAAAGTTGGAATTTGATTTTTTGAAATACTTTTGGATATAATATCTTTCATTGTTATAAAAAACATTATAGAGAGGGGGTGGGGGTGTGCCAACCAGCTTTATTAAATCAAGTATTATGACTCCTGTCTCCTAATGAACAATTGTATGTTTGTTTTTTGTGCCCATGTAAAAGGTGGACATATTGTAGTGCAATGATTTTTATCATAAACCACTACGCAGGTTTATACAGTGTTCACAGTTTTTTTCTGTTTATACATCGATAAACTGAAAACATGTTCAGGTCATTCCTTAAATATGATTTGAATGTTACGATTTCAGCTGAACTGTTGTGGAAATAGGCCTATTAGCTTTGACATACTGGTAGTTAAATAAAATATCGTCAAAACTTTTTCATTTTTAGTGAAACTTGGCGAAATTGGACAATTATTATTAAAATTTTCATCAGGTCTAAGATTTTTGTTCAACTTTTCATGATAATGAGCCATTCAGTTGTTGGAAGTTTATACCTGTAGCTGATTTCATCCAGAAAAATATGAAGAAAGTCACTGGATTGTGAAAGGAGATTTTTAAAGGTATTTAAAGGAGGATATAAGAGGTTTCACTGTTGTTATTATAATGAAACATATTGACCAATATTTGTTTAAGGGCTTATAAAATGAGTGAAATTTGAGCAATTTTATCTTTTCTGACTGAAAACATTGTAAAACAAAAATATTGTTGAAGGTGAAGGTTTGATAATCTAACTTGGCTAAATATTTACTATTTACTATTTTACTTGTTAAGCTAGATGTGTCCCAATCATTTGGTTGGTTAGTTGGTAGATGACAAGTTAACGTTTGCTTCCAGCGGATGCTGATATCTCAAACTTGGTAGTTGTTGTTAGTTGTAGTTAATAGTTGGATTGAGTCCCAATCATTTTTAAAACTCAATACGGTACTTTATAAGTCTTAAGTTAAAAAAAAAAAGGAAGTTAGATATTAAATTTTGAAATAATATTTATATTTTTCAAGATAATATTTGTTCAATTTATTGATATAAATGATGACATAAAAAGATGATTATAAAGAGTAAATATCAAAATTGAGTAAAAATTAACAAATGCAAAACATTACACTTACTGAATTAATGCCGTAGGGTATATAGTGCTGTTCCCTTGAGAAAGAATTTGGTTATTATATTATTAACAACAAATGTCATTAGAATAAGCTATTTTCATACTAATAAAGCGATGAGTGAAGAGATCATTTAATATGACCTTTACGATAGATTATAAATAAATCTAATAATGATAATTATAGAACATATATCTTTTATGTTAAGGTCAATCATACCCTTCTCTCAACTTATTCTGACCTGCAATATGGCCTTGTTATAATAATATTGAATCGAGCTAGAAATCAAAATTTATTGAAAATATATATTGAGCCTCCATTTCATTATTCCCATTAAATTGAATTATCAAGACGACTGATAAGATTTTGGCACTGGATGCTATTCTCCTCTGATAACAGCAGAGTTATCATAGAAACATTTATTAATCAGACTTTCATTTATAACAACATCCATTCAGACTAACCTCAATACACACTAGTCCAATTTTTATAATTAATAAATAATTCCAAGGGCACAATAATATTCCACAAAAAGTTATTTAAACACACAATACATTTGAGTGGTGCATTCTGAGGACATATTTGTCTGTGAACATGCACTGGGTTATTACCTTTTGAACTCTTTGCTGCTATTTACTCTGAACATGTTTATGCTATATCTGAAATTAATTTCATAATTGATAATCAAATAGATTTCTAAAGTTTTACAAAGACCATTAAACTGTTTATGGATACATAAATTTGCATTTCGATAAAGATTATACCGGTAATCTTACCTACTGAACTGTCTCATTATGATAAAGAGTATAATCTTTCCTACTGAACTGTTTCATAGTAATAAAGAGTACAATCTTTCCTACTGAACTGTTTCATTATAATAAAGAGTACAATCTTTCCTACTGAACTGTTTCATAATAATAAAGAGTACAATCTTTCCTACTGAACTGTTTCATTATAATAAAGACTATAATCTTTTCTACTGAACTGTTTCATAATAATAAAGAGTATCATCTTGTCTACTGAACTGTTTCATAATAATAAAGGGTACCGGTATAATCTTTCCTAATGAACTGTTTCATTGTGATAAAGAGTACAATCTTCCCTACTGAACTGTTTCATAATAATAAAGAGTATAATCTTTCCTACTGAACTGTTTCATTGTGATAAAGAGTACAATCTTCCCTACTGAACTGTTTCATAATAATAAAAAATACAATCTTTCCTACGGAACTGTTTCATTATAATAAAGAGTATAATCTTTCCTACTGAACTGTTTCATTTTTATAAAGAGTACAATCTTTCCTACTGAACTGTTTCATTTTGATCAAGAGCATAATCTTTCCTAATGAACTGTTCCATAATAACAAAGAGTATACTGGTAATCTTTCCTACTGAATTGTTTCATTTTCATAAAGAGTATTATCTTTCCTACTGAACTGTGTCATTGTGATAAAGTGTACAATCTTTCCTACTGAACTGTTTCATTGTAATAAAGAGTATAATATTCCCTATTGATAGGTTTCATTGTGATAAATAGTTTAATCTTTCCTAATGAACTGTTTCATCATAATAATAAAGAGTATAATCTTTCCAACTGAACTGTTTCATTGTGATAAAGAGTATAATCTTTCCTACTGAACTGTTTCATTATTATAAAGAGTATAATCTTTCCAACTGAACTGTTTCATTATAATAAAGAGTATAATCTTTCCTACTGAACTGTTTCATTATTATAAAGAGTACAATCTTTCCTACTGAACTGTTTCATTATAATAAAGAGTACAATCTTTCCTACTGAACTGTTTCATTATTATAAAGAGTATAATATTCCCTATTGATCTGTTTCATTGTGATAAAGAGTATAACCTTTCCTAATGAACTGTTTCGTTATAATAAAGAGTACAATCTTTCCTGCTGATCTGTTCAATATGATAAAGAGTATAACCTTTCCTACGGAACTGTTTCATTATCATTAAAAGAGTATAATCTTTCCTACTGAACGTTTCATTATTTAATCTTTCTTATTGAACTGTTTCGTTATGATATATAAATATCATATGAAGTAAAAGATAATACTTAGATAAAGTCTTCGATGTTTATATAATGTTCCATATAATTGCTTTTATCCTGTTTCAATAGTGAACTCTGGTTGATTGCTGTTTGCTATGGTGGCTCTCATATGACATTTCACTTTTCATTTTGAAATAAAAACTTTAATTTCACCTAGGTGGAAATAAGGTGATAATTCATGTAATCTTTAATTAAAAACATAAATTTTTAATCAAAGAAAAGGTTCTCCTATCAACTTGTCAAACATATCTAAACAAAAAATGTAATTCGCTATATACATGTATTTGTTCTTTTCAGCTGTTTTAACGTTTATTAATTGTTGGAGTGTAAAATTAGCTAGTAAAGTACAGGATATATTTACTGTTAGTAAAGTTCTAGCCCTCATCATTATTATAATTACTGGACTTGTTTTCATGGGAATGGGTGAGTTAACTGTTAGTCATGTTATATTTTTCTATAAAATTATTATTACTGGACTTGTTTTTATGAGATTAATGTAATGATACTCTATTTCAAACTATTATTTTACTTCCCTTGAATTTGAATAATTCTAACAATTTTATTTTAGGATCAACTGAAAGTTTCCAAGAACCATTTAAAGGATCAACTACAAAACCAGGTCATTTTGCTATGGCCTTTTATTCAGGACTCTTTTCTTATGCTGGATGGTTAGTACAGTTGAAATTTGATAAGTGATTATTTTCTGAAACATTTGTTTTCTTACCTATATCTAAACAAAAAATGAATTTATTATATTGTATTGTATGTACTAATTGTTATGGTTATTGCTTTCAGGAATTATTTGAATTTTGTTACAGAAGAGTTGAAAGAGCCATACAAGTAAGATGTAATCTTTATTATATTGCATCAATCCCTACTTTATTGTGTTTGGTCAGTCCTGATATTCAAAGTTTATGTTTAAGTTTAACCGATGAAGACATGGTCTTAAACACTCTTTCAGAGAAAAAAAATAACAAATTAGCACTTATTTATATCAATCTGTACTGTACTGCACTCATTAGAATGACGTAAATAAACCTTATTCACATGTGGGCCATATCGAATCCAGAATGAGGTTCATAACGCAAACAAATAAAGGTAACATGATGTCACTGCTGTAAAATCTTTAAAGCTTCCTTCTTCAGTCCTTGTAACTCAAAACTAGTCATATTTTACATCATTAAAATCAGATTTGAGTTGGGCAGTTTTAAGCCCATTTTCTTGCTGTTGATCGATGTTCAGTGACATACATAGTTAAGGAGAAAAAAATGCAATTGTAGAGAAATAATCTCTTACTAATTCTAATCAAATTTTAACTAAAAATATAGAGCCATTATAAGGCAGAATGTTTTTATAAACTCTTTTAAAACAAATCCAGGTTGATCAAGTAGATAAATAGCAGTAAATAGCTTGTTTTACAATGTTTTTAATAATATAAATTATGCATCACATTACAAGTCATGCATACAGTTTCACCTGGAATCTTAATGTTGTCTATGTTATTAATTTGATGCATCAGGTAGTACTAATCATATTACTTAATAACATTATTGTATAATGATGTATTTTCAGAAATTTACCAAGAGCTATCTATATATCTCTACCATTAGTAACAGTGATCTATATTTTAGCAAATATATCTTATTTTGTTATTTTATCACCAGCTGAAATGTTAAAATCAGATGCTGTAGCTGTAGTAAGTTTTTTTTAAAGTCATACCAGCAATATAATGAATTAACTATAATAACTTGTAAAATTATCATATATCATTATCCCCCTTGATCACTATTGTCGGTCCTGACCAGTCACAAAATTATCATGGTAAATTAACAAACCTCATGTAGAAGCCAAATACAAAGTGATATCACATCATGTTGACATCAGTAAAATTAAAGTTAATGATCTGGTTGATTATATCAAAGTAACTGATTGGAGGCATCTTCACTACAGATTAAATGTCTACAAAATGCTTTCTTTGAGTTGTTAGTTCACCTAACTTATTCAAAGCGTCTAGGCCATCTACTTACAAATGCTGAAAAAATTGAAATTTTCCTTTTTCAAGCATTATTATACCTCAGCACAATTTCTGTCCTTACCATTACAGACATTTGCTGATCGTACTTTGGGAGTTATGTCATGGATCATGCCAGTATTTGTAGCTTTATCAACTTTTGGTAGTTTAAATGGTTGCTTGTTTACATCTTCAAGGTACAATTAACATATAGTAACATAGTTGTGTCATTTTGTTCCTTCAAGTTGTTGAACTTCTCTCTTCACGGTAAATCAAATTGGTTTTATGAGAATGGGAATATCAGCTTAAAAAAAGTACTAACAATCAAAGTCTTAGATTGACTTTGTGTTGATAGATATATAAAGTTATTTTTTACACTATCATTACTTTTATCAAACTCATATTGTAACTAACATAAAGTTGATGTACTGATGAAATTAACATGATTGTAGCAATAGCAGCAGTCCAATTTGAATATGAAGTAGATCTTATTACCAGCAGTGAAAAGCATCAATATATATATTTTCAGATTATTTTTTGTTGGTGCTCGGTATGGACATTTACCAGGTTTTCTTGCAACAATCAATCCAAAATTAATGACTCCTGTACCTGCTTTAATATTTGGGGTAAGAATTATGACTTTACTAAATATCATACATAATATGTATATATTACTGGTATGTAATACAACCATGTTTATTAGTTTCAGAAATCCAGAAGGAGTAGAGTAAGACAGCCTGGCACTACATATTACCAAAAGAGCATGATTACATTTCGTTTCATTTCATATCATATATTTTCAGTGTGGAATGTCGTTAGTTATGTTGTGTTCTAGTGACATATTTGCCTTAATTAATTATGGTGCATTTGTGGAATCATTATTTATTGGTGTAACCATAGCTGGGTTGATTATGCTACGCTATACTAGACCTGATATGGAACGACCGATTAAGGTAATTTTGACAAGACTTAAATTATATAGTTCTCAAGATTTTAGCAAAAATATATGTATATATAGTTTCGAAAATAGCATCATCATTCAGTGAAGTGTTGATTTCTGTTCTGTTGACATTGACGTTCGAGGAACGACATCCACGCCATGTGTTGGCCATGTCAATCATACCCAATGATAAAAGTAGTCTGTTAAGGGGCGGAGCATAAATTTATATTCTGTTTACACAGATATAAACGGAATATATGCACATGACCACTGCAATCCAGTCAAATTGCATGATACTGTGTAAACAGAATTGTGAGTTTTTATGATTTTAATTAAACTACATGAAATTAATTAATTAAATTAATTAAATTTACATGTATATAGTGATGAGATCTCGATCAAGTTCAAATTTGGCTCATGATAGATGCTAGTTTTTATCAGGTCTTAATGAAACTTGGTATGCATGTATAAATTGATAAAATACCGGTCAAGTATGAATTTGGCTCATTTTGAATGAATGGTTTTTGAGTAATTGCCCTTGACTTAGTAAAAATGCACCAAATTTGACTTGTAAACATGGTTGGGGCAACATTTTTTATCAGATTTTGATGAAACTCGGTATGCATGTATATATTAATGAGATCTTAGTCAAGTTCAAATTTTTCTATGTAGAAGAGACCTTATTCATGTGAATTTGATAACTTATTATATATCTTATAAATCTTTAAAATTTTAGTGTGATAATTCAATGTTTCTGGTTTATTGCTACTGATTTTTCAAAGATTTGTGGAAGAACTCATAACTGACCATAAATGGATGAGATATTCAAAGTTCTTGAACTACAAATAAGGAGGATATTAGATATGAGAACGTTCGATGGATCGACATCGATGCCGTGTGTTGACCACGTCGATCACACTCGATTAATAAAGATTTAGTTTTCATTTCTGACAGCTGCCAGTGGGCCTATGTTTCCTTGCCTGGCAAGCTATCTTTTGTTTTCTTATGGGGCGTCTTCAAAACCATGAATTTATTTCCTGAGACAAACTAATACTTATCAATACAACTGTTATTTAGCATGCTATGCTGTTGATATTTGTCACTTAAAGTTGTGTTGTTTGTGATAGAAATTGTTGATGACTTTTTTTTCAGGTTCACATTGCATTGCCAATATTTTTTGTTATCATCTGTATATTTTTGATAATTACCCCCTTAACAACATCCCCAATGGAATGTTTGATGGGTATTATAATGATATGTACTGGTATTCCTGTGTATATATTGGGTGTATTATGGACATCAAAACCCAAAGTTTTTACAAAAAATTTAGGTAGGTTTGACGCCATTTCAATTACTAATTCTATTCAACCAATAAACACAACTTCTATTGCCCTGTGAGTCATACTCCTATTCACAATAGTTCATAGTCTTAAGGAGCTTTCACCTTTGAAAGCAAAGTTGCAAATGTGCTTGTAGTATTATTTACCACGTCTTTTGTCCTTCTGCTGTTACTTTAAAACTGTCTGAAGAATGATATCGATTGCTGAATCTGACAAGTAATGTACTTGTAATTTTTCGAAGATCCCATGTTTTATTTCTGTCACACAAATCTATCAAACCTTCACAAAACTTTTAGTTACAATAACAAAATATTTTCACTGTTGAAATAGTTCATGCTCAATACAACAATTGTGGAGCATTATAAACCTATAGAAATATTAAAAACAGTTGAACTAGGTCAGTTGTTTGAAGATCGCACAGCGTGAAAATCATAGTCATATAGTTAAAAATATGGATGTCACTGATATTTAACGATAAGCATAGACTTTGTTTTAAAACATAAATATTTGTTCATTTATATTGTAGGTAGGCTAATTAGAGTATACCTGTTTTTTTCAGAGAAGTTTTCATTGTTTGTTCAGAAGTTTTTATATGTTGTTCATGAAGATATAGAGGAAGTGAAGATGGATTAGATATATACACCATAGACAATACCATTTAAAATTATAAGCACAGCCATGTCTGCTAAAACCTGATTTCTCATATTATATCAACAAAAATAATCATTGTTTGTGTTTGAAACACAATTTATGGGTTGGGGTGGTAAATCATTTTTTTATGCCCACATGAATATGTGGTCGTATATTGTCTTCGCCCCTGTCTGTCAACATGTTTTCGATGAACGGTTTTTGCGATATTGCCCTTGACTTTGTTAAAATATGTCGAAATTTGTTAAAAATAGTTTGTGAGCAGGATTGAAGCTACAGTTTTCAACCTATTTTGATGAAACTTGGTGTGATCATTGGCATTGATAAAATCTCAGACAAGTTCTAACTTGACGTATTTTTGATGAACGATTTTTGAGTTATTGCCCTTGACTTAGGAAAAACGCATCAAAATGTGTTTGTGTACTCAATAGACTACAGTTTGCATCCAATTTGATGAGATTCTGGTCAAGTTCGACTTAGGAAAAACACGTCAAAATTTGTTTGTGAACACAATAGAGACTACAGTTTTCAACTGATTTAAATGAACTTTGGTGTGATCAGTTATATTGATGAGATTTTGGACAAGTTTGAATTTGATTTTTTGATGAACTGTTTTTGAGTTATTGCCCTTGACTAAGGAAAAAATGTGTCAAAATTTTTTTTTTGCCCTTGATTAGAGCTGTGTGATTTAATTATTTGTTGTATTTGGGTTATTGATATTGATTTTAAAAAAATTTTGTGGAATTACTCGGCATAAATAACTGGCATATATATGTAATTGAATTCAAACTAATAGAATTTCTTCAATATGAGAAAATTCATACTTTAGTCACTAAAGACTGTTTTATCATTTCTGACAGCTGCCAGTGGGCGTATGTTACCTTGCCTTGCTATCTTGTATCTTATTACTATTGTTTTTTGATTTTTAAGAGAATTGAAATATCAGCCGCAAATAGTACTAACACTTTTCTCCTTGAGAGATTTCAAAACCAAAAAAAAAAGTTCAAAATTTTGACTGAAAATTATCCTCTGTAAAAACAACTTTGAAGACTTAATGTGTGCTCAGTGCATATTTTTATCAACACAAAGACAATCTAAGACTGACACTATTTGTAGGCTGCAAATCCAATTCTCAGAAAAAAAATTTGCTAAGGCAAAAGGTTAATGTAGAAATCTCCACTAGTACAAACTTTAATATATTTTACATGTTTAAAGGAGTTGGAACTTGGTTGAAATCCTCAATGCGTTTTACTCAGATATTCTCTTTTAATGATATTTTTCATATATATAGCCTGTTTTAGCTGATTTGTTATTTTTCACTGTTAAGTAGTTATTAGATTTAGTTAGTGGTTTAAGTCTGTATTATGATAGCCTAGATGTCTTGAATTGTTTTGTTGTAAAGTAACAATGATATCTATATATGGGGAATGTTTATATTTACATTCATAGAACTAATTTAGTCCACAGTTTTGATTTGAAAAAGAGGCTTTGGCAAAGATAGTATTCCATATCTCAAAGTACAACAGATTGACCTTTGACTTGTTATGTTTTACACAAAACTTATATAATGCCCCATAAGATAGTGTTAAAATTGGATTAAAGTCTTTTTGTTATTCGACTTGTTAACTTCAGTGTAGTATTTGTAGAAATGTCGCATCATTACACCCATCAATTTTTATACGCCCACATGAATATGTGGTCGTATATTGTCGTTGCACCTGTCCTTCGGTCCGTCCGTCCGTCCGTCCGTCAACATTTCTTGTGAGCACTATAGAGACTACAGTTTTTATCTGATTTTTATACGCCCATATGAATATGTGGTCGTATATTGTCGTCGCCCCTGTCCGTCGGTCCGTCCGTCAACATGTTTTATGAGCACTATAGAGACTACAGTTTTTATCTGATTTTGATAAAACTTGGTGTGATGCTTTAGATTTATAAGATCTCGGTCAAGTTCGAATTTGACATATTTTCGATGAACGGTTTTTGAGATATTGCCCTTGACTTTGTAAAAACACGTCAAAATTTGTTAAAAATAGTTTGTGAGCAGGATTGAAGCTACAGTTTTCAACTGATTCTGATGAAACTTGGTGTGATCATTGGAATTGATAAGATCTCGGACAAGTTCTAACTTCATGCATTTTCGATAAACGTTTTTTGAGTTATTGCCCTTGACTTTGTTCAAACGTGTTGAAATTTGTTAAAAATAGTTCGTGAGCAGGATTGAAGCTACAGTTTTCAACCAATTCTGATGAAACTTGGTGTGATTATTGGAATTGATTAGATCTCAGACAAGTTCTAACTTGACACATTTTCGATGAAAGGTTTTTGAGTTATTGCCCTTGACTTTGTTAAAATGCGTTGAAATTTGTTAAAAATAGTTCATGAGCAGGATTGAAGCTACCGTTTTCAACCGATTCTGATGAAACTTGGTGTGATCATTGGAATTGATAAGATCTCGGACATGTTCTAACTTGACGCATTTCCGATGAATGTTTTTTGAGTTATTGCCCTTAACTTTGTTAAAACGCGTCGAAATTTGTTAAAAATAGTTCGTGAGAAGGATTGAAGCTACAGTTCTCAACCGATTCTGATGAAACTTGGTGTGATCATTGGAATTGATAAGATCTCGGACAAATTCTAACTTGAAGCATTTTCAATGAATGTTTTTTGAGTTATTGCCCTTGACTTTGTTAAACGTGTCAAAGTTTGTTCTTGAGCACAATAGAAGCTACAGTTTTCAACCGATTCTGATGAAACTTGGTGTGATCATTGAAATTGATAAGATCTCGGACAAGTTTTAATTTGACGCATTTTCGCCGAATGGTTTTTGAGTTACTGCCCTTGACTTTGTAGAAACACGTCAAAATGTGTTTGTGAGCACTATAGAAGCTACAGTTTTCAACCAACTTTGATCAAACTTTTTATGATCATTGGAATTGATAAGATCACGGACAAGTTCTAACTTGAGATATTTTTGATGAACTTTTTTTGAGTTATTGCCCTTGACTTTGTAAACACGCGTCAAAAGTTGTTTTTTGCCCTTGATTAGAGCTGTGTGATTTAATTGTTTGTTGTATTTTGGTTATTGATATTGATTTTAAAAAATTTTGTGGAATTTCTCAGCATAAATAACTGGCATATATATATGTAATTGAATTAAAACTAATAAAATTTCTTCATTATGAGAAAATTCATACTTTAGTCACTAAAGACTGTTTTATCATTTCTGACAGCTGCCAGTGGGCGTATGTTACCTTGCCTCGCAAGCTATCTTATGATATTGTAAACAACCAGTAGAAATACTAATTTTATTATTTTGTTCTTAAGTGTACAAGAGAGCAAGTAATAATTATGTTTTGGTCATTTAGGCCTATGAATCTTTTTCCAAAGATTAGCTTTATTCTGTCAAGATACCATTTTTGTAAAATTTGATATTCACTGGTAGTATGTGACTTGATATCAATTTTCAAACCAGCCAATCAACCAATAATATTTATGTTTCTTTTGTAAATATGAACACCACATTTACTGCATTCAAAGCTATTTGGATAAAGTAAACCACAACCCAATCTATTTATGGACAAGGGTTATGTTTATGTAAGAAGGTTGGGGAAAAGAAGAATGAAGACACGGGCAAGATGTAACTTCATAGAATCATGACATTCTCAGGTCACTACTGCCAGTTTTCATATAAAATCAAAGGTAATTTTAATGAAAGACAATTTGAATGAAAGTGAAAATACATATTGAATAATCAATGTTATTACTACATGCAACCGGCACACAACATTCCTAGAATATATATTATAAATAATAAAATAGTTATTAGAATATGATGTGTATATAGCATTGTCAAATATACTCTTTCAGTTCAGAATTAAAGAGCTGGTATCATGAAACATGATTGATTTGAAATCAATTGAAATTGTATGTAAATTATTTGCTGTATTGATTGCAGAAAGTATTGTACACACTGACAACATTTTCGGAAACATGTTGGGGAGATGCCATCTTTTTAACAAAAAATTTTTAAGTTATTTCGGAGATGTAAATGATGTGACTAAGTTTTATCCAATTAGAAATGGTCTAAAATCACATGATCTGAATCATGTAAACAAAATGGAACCTCCCAGATAGGTGTCTTGCACTGCTGTCAGAGGTCCCCTTTGTGCTGGTTTGTTCATTCTGAGGAAATTCTTATACATGAGGGCTGGTCCCCCAATCTCAACTCTTTCAGGATACAGTGGTACTTCCAATGCTGGTTTCTCATACCTTGTCCAAACTCTCTTCTCAGTTTAACGTCTTCTTTGCCGTTTCTTCAACAAATGTTCTTAGAATTATGGAAGATGACTCAAACAATACATCTCCAGGTGTTTTTCTATGTGTATACACAACCAGGATTTTTGTTGCCAACAAGTTACCGCAAATGTTGTCAGTATGTACAGTTATTAAATTGTGTCAAGGGATCAAATCCTTTAGAATCATTGTTTTTTGTCATTGGCAGAAATAAATAGAATTCCTGTGGAGAACTTCAAGGAGAATTGAAACAAGATAGCCTCCATTGCAATAAATTAATAAAACATGTCAAAATTTGGTTGTGAACAGAATAGAGACTACAGTTTTCATCCAATTGAAATGAAATTTGGTGTGAATATTTATAATGATGAGAAGGAGAATTGCAACAAGATGGTCTCCATTGCTATAGATTAATAAAATATTGCATTGTGTGAAATTTCCAATATCTTACACAAAGAGCTGCTAGATAATCAATTATTATGAATGAAGATCTTCAAGTTAACTTTAAGATAATGTGTTTACTTCTATTATTATCATGAAATTATTATGTTTTAACTAAAGTAAAAAAAATTGTTATGATTTTGATGTGGTAGAAAGAGTATTTTTTTACGCCCACATAAAGATGTGGACGTATATTGCCATCGCCCCTGTCCATCCATCCGTCCACATGTCTTGTATGCAGGATAGAGACCTGATAAGATCTCAGTCTTAGTAATGAAATAAGTGCATGAAGGGTTTCAGAGTTATTGCTATCGTTAATACGTCGATAAGACCTTGTTCATGTTTTAATTGGATAATAATTTAATGATTCGGTTTTGCCTTGACCTATAAATATTTTTAAGATTATTTGAAAATTCATTATTAAGCCACTACAGACTGTAATTATTTCTGACAGCTGACAGTGGGTGTATGTTACATTGCCTGGCAAGCTATCTTCAAATAATTTGCGATTTTTTTTTATAAACTCATCTTAATAGATGCTGATAAACTATGCAATTTTGTATGTGTTGTATAAATATTTATGATGTTTAACAAAAATAATTTTGGTTCAATATTTAATTCCATAATATTAGTTTCCAATCGATTTGTCTATAGAAAACTGCCTAAAAAGTATAAATCAATTAATCAATCAATTAATTATTATATTTGAATTAAAAATCCATTTTTACTAGCCTCCCAGAGCATACATTGCCTATTTCATATAAAGGTTAGTGAAGTGGAAACCAATTAATTAATAGATGACGCAAATTATGAAATAATTCAATCACTTATTGTTATTATCAATTTTCTTTTTTATATTCTTTTATTTCTTGTGTACCGAGTAAAGTGGAGTGAAGTTTCTACTTACTTAATAATTAGACAACAAAAACCATCACTTATTTAACACAATAACTGACATTAAAACCCTTATACAATATTTAATGTATTTTAAGTGACATTTTATATTTTACTGAATGAATTAGCATAATATATTCACTGATATCTTATTTCTTAAAGTACTTTTTTTATTGTATAATATTTAAGTTTATTTTAATTTTATTTAAAGATTTAGGTAAATTCTCCATTTGATATTGGAAATATGAATTTCATGTGTGAATTTTATCAATGCCCTATTATATTTGTTAGAATATAATCGCGATATATATTTCTAGATCAGCAGTATTCTTCTAGAGGTATATATTATGTTTATGAGAAGACACCATATGTAGGTAATTTTATATAAATTAGAATATTGATTTAGTGCCTTATTTACATCTTCATTGTAACATTATATTTTAATTATACTTGCATTTCACATTTTCATTTTTAAGATTAAATAGGTTAATACTTTAAACTAGTTTTTATATAAGACTACATTTCATATATATCTTCATTATGATAATAATGCCCTATATAGATAGACTAACCAACCATTTAATGAAGTTTTTACTGAGTGTAACTGGTTCTCAGAAGTGTACTCTCGGAACACAAAACACAATGAACCGTTGAAATCTTTGATGAGTCTGAAGGTTTACATATATAAGGAATTGTTTTTATGTTAATGCCCGTGACGTAATTAATGCTTCCAAAAAGAAGTTATTAGCACATAAGAATTTTTGCCTCTTCACCTAGACCGATAAGTCTAAATAACACTACGTATTTTAGGGACAGAACACCATAATTATCATGCAATTTTGTATTACTTACTTGATTTAGACCTTTGAAAACAGTAAATTTTGTAAAGTATTAGATAATTATGGAATAAGATGTACCTTACAACAAATTAGATAAATGTCCATTAGGCAGGTATTTGTACTCAAACTACTTCATTAATTAATCATTGGTTGAGCCAATGAATCTATGTCTTTTGATTGGCTGAAATTTTCAATGACAATAAGTCTTATATAAGATGACGACCATCTTCTAACTAGCTCCATGCTTGAATATTTCAAATTGGTTGCGCTATTTCAACATATATTGATAGTTGGTCTTCTGACTCTCTGCCCACATGTAGACTTAAAAGACAAAAATGTTCATATTCTGATGAAAGCAGCATGATTAACTTGTTAATTAAAATCAATGAATATTTTTATAATTAAAGATGTGTTTCCTTATTTTCATTTATGTAAATGAAAATGCTAATACTTATATGAATTGAAAGTAGACGTGTTCTTATGACTTGGAAAAATATCAGTTTGTCTCACATGTCCATAATTAATCCATAATAAGCTAAATTAGTAGAGAATTACCAGCAGAATTCCAATGAGTGACCGATCAAGAAAGGTCAAAAGGTCTTTTTTTGTTTATTCAGACTGTATAATACATGTACATTTATGATTGGTTAAAACTCCTAATTATATGCAATAAGAACATAATGATGCTATTAAGAATTCATGATAATTCATTAGAAACACCAATTAATCAAATAGTATGCTTAATTTAACACTTAAAAATAAGGAAACCTATCCTTAATAAAAATACACCCAATCTGAAAATGTGTAAAATTGGTTTTCCTGCGGAGTATTGCCATACGAAACTTCGCGTCTGACCTAGTTACCAGAATCAAAATTGCTGGGAAGGGAGCAACCAGTTTTCAGTCTGAATTTTTTTAGTTCAACAAACTTGTTGAGGGCAAGATTGAGAAACTAACTTCAAATTTTGTAAGAAAAGAAGTCTGACAAGGATATTGCGGTGTTTTCTCATAGAAATAAGTTCAGGATATCAGTGTGTTGATTTATAAAAAGAAGTCTGGGATGTTGGGGGATTGATTTATAAACAGAAGTCTAGGATATTGGTGCTCACTTATAAACAGAAGTCTAGGATATTGGTCCTCACTTATAAACAGAAGTCTAGGATATTGATATTGATTGTAGGCATAATAGAGACTACAGTTTTTATCCAAACTAGATGAAACAAGGTATGCATGTATACATTGATCAGATCTCACTCGAGTTCGTAATTGCTAACAATCGGATGAAGGGTTTCAGAGTTAACTCCTTGACTTAGTAAAATCTTGTCAAATTTGGCTTGCAGGCACAATAGAGACTACAGTTTTTATCCAATCTTGATGAGACTAGATGAGATCTCGGTCAAGTTAGAAATTGGTAATAATCAGATCAACAGTTTCCGTGTTATTGCCCTTGTGTGTACAGCGATGAGACATTGTTCATGTTTGAATTTCACGATAACTTGATGAACTGTTTCAGGTTTTTGCCTTGACCTATGGATGATTTTAAGATTATTTGAAAATTTATTATTAAGCCACTAAAAATTTTGGTATCTATTCTGACAGCTAGTAGTGGGCAAATGTAACCTTGCCTGGCAAGCTATCTTTTACAATGTTTAAGTTCCATTGCTCCCATCCACTTAATGAAAATTTTCTTAGGGCAGCGGGAAAGCAATTAAAAAGAAACCATGACAGATAACAAAATTTCATTCTTCAAAATATACACAATACACAAAAACAAGAGATGAACAATTCAAATTTACCTATTATTCACACTAAAATCAATAATTTCAGAAACATCAATTATATAACAGCAGGGCTGGGCGTTATTGGTTCAAGTGGATATCATAATATCTATCATTGAAATATCCCCAGATGTGTATATATCACATTATTTCTTATGGGTTTTACTGCGTATTGAAACAAAATGTTACTTCTTTGCGTCAATCACAACTCAATCTTAATAGCATGAAAAAACATGTTTCAAATATCAAGTGATTAAAATTGTATAGATGATCTAATCTGACCAGGGCTTTGATGGTGTAACATGATAACTATGAATATAAATTCCTATAGCAGTATTTATCATGATACCAGTCTATCACCCAGCCCTATATAACGAGATAGCTGTGGGTATAAAGGGATTTCATTCTGTGGTAAAGATTATCTAATAATGTAACAAGGACCTGCCCTATAACTCTATATATACATGTATATGTAATTGATACTGAAGTAAATCACAAAGAAAGCACAATTTGATTTATATGCTAGATATTATTTCTTGAGCAATTGAAATGTGTGGACTGTATTTCAATATGCAGTCAACATGTTTCAGAAATTTATTCATTCATTCACATATTAAAGTTTAACAATTACAGATAAACCCAGAAAGGAACCCAAACATAAACCCTGGAAGACACATCTAATCCCTGCTAATAGCAAATCATGCAATAAAACTCTCATTCCAAAATAAGCCAATTATATCATCACTTTTTCACCATACATTAATCTAATTATTTAATATTATTGGTTAAACCTCTGTTTCACCTCATTTAAGTTATCTAAGGCAAAATGCTTTGATGTACCATAGGATAAGGATGAATTGGGAGGCACAAATGAGTTTAACAAACAGTTAGATTTAAAATTTAAACAGTTAGATTTAAAATTTATGTTGTAGTAAAATAATGAGTCTGTATCATATTAATAATTTTCAATAATTCTGCATAACAAAGGAGTGAACTCACTGGTTTCGACTTAATATGTTGATTGTATGTAGTTTCCAGATTAAGTTCATTAAAATCATAATTTTATTTGGGAAATTTATACTGTATTATCATCATTTCAATTTTTGGTTGATATATCTAAACATATATCATGTCAAATTACCAAAACAGTATATTGCCCAGTTCTAGAATAACATGTGCTTAGTTTATAAACAACCTTTTTTCATCAAATAAATAGCATAGACTTATCAAACAATATGGTTTATTTTTCTAGATGTTAATTTAAATAAATAGACAGGTCTAAATGAAAGATAGCCAATTTATTTTCTTTCCATGTATAAATTCATTGCTATATATATTTGAAAGAGAAAAGAATAGATCATTGATGCTGTTTTTTTTTAAATAAACCAAACATATAATTTAGTAAAACCGTTTTCTAGAATTTTCTTGTCTTTTTTGAAATACCACAAATCCTACAACACCACACACACAAACTCCAATAATAATTAAAATAATAACAAAAAATAATTTTATTCCTGATAAATTTCCTAATAAATATGAGCCTTTATTTTCATCCACACGATCTGAAATGGAAAACACATGAACTGTACAGTTTACAGATGTTATGTTATGAAATTAACTGAAAATAAAATATTTCTTTCATATATTACAGAAACCTGACTAAAGTGTTTTAAAGGAAGGTATACTTGATGTTTTCAAAAAGTCCCATTTCACATCAGGGTCAAATGATTTGAAATATAATCAATAATAATGATAATATTATATTAGATAATAACCTACCATCCAACCAATATAATATAACATAGAACCCTTAAAGTTTGTTGTCCTTATATAGCTCACTGTTATGTGATCATTTGAACATAAGAAAATTGAGACTCATATAGCTGTCTGTTCATTACAAAACAGTAACACCAAAATCTATTTAGGCCTAGTCTGAAAATCTGAGTAACAACATGATATTTTATGATCACCATTATTACATCTTAAATGTAAAGCATATTGTAGAATAAAAATACCTCTAGGTTCCTCCATATATTTTGCTTCTGGTAATCCAGTATATGGTGGCGTATCATTCTGTAAAACAAACATAATAAACATAAATTATCATCATAACATATTTCAATCATATACATATTACACACAATCTATAAACACTAGTTGACCACCAAGAGTTACCAAATGATCCCAAAAGAATAAGCAAATCCTTGTTTGAACTTGATTCTGAAGGCTGCTGAGGGGGTAAATCTAAAAGATTTTGTTTTGAAGCAGAATAATAAGAATTACTCACTGTATCATCCGTATCTAATTCATAAAATTTGACCGATATAATATCATGATTATCTGAAAGAAACAATGATTGTTAAATATTACTCGGGTTATTAATAAGATCCAAAATAAATTGGTGGTATGAAAAACTAAATTTGCTAATCTGTCCTGTTATTTAAAGTTTATCTTAGGTAACTTATTTCAGACACAAAACATGTTACTTGGTTGGTGTTCGTTTCCAAAGCTTAGAAACCATGAATGTGAAAATCTTTTTTTGAAAAAAAGAGAATAATAACACCGTTAATTGAAACAGTGTTTTTATTAAAAAATAAATCTAAACATTTAAGCAAACCTGCTAACTCTCCTGTAGCTGCAGAAACACCAAAATAATAACCAACTGGTAATAAAACACCTTTTACTGTAAAACATTCTTTCCATTCATTTTTATTATCTATATCCATTGATACCTGTAGTTATCAAACTTTACTAACATTCTTTTCATACACTTTATTTTTCATTTTATTATAAAGCCACAATACATATCTATATCCCAGATTATATTGCTATAATTCTTAAATTAAAATCTAAATCATAGATAAATATACTCTGTGAATAGGGATGCTCAGGTTCTAAAATAAGTGTTAATAGTTAAATTCTAGCATCTAAATCTATAATAGTAAATCTATGAATACTGTTACCTTTAATTCTGTATTGTGATATCTTACTGCAACATGTGTATCATAGTTTTTATTTCTAAACTGAGCTTCACATCCTGCTAATTGAGTATGTGTTCCATCATCATCATGATCATAAGCTAAGGACCCATTATTCACCATTGCTGATATATATGGATGTTGATGCTGAAATATAATACTTATTGTATGATTATATTTATTACAAGACAGCTTGTCAGGCAAGGTAACAACGAGAAATGATAACAAAATCTTTAGTGGCTTAATAATGAATTTTCAAATAATCAAAAAATATATATTTATAATCAGGGCAAAGCCAGAAACTGTTCATCATTTCATTACCAATTTCTAACTTGACTGAGATCTCATCAATATATACATGCATACCAAGATTCATGAAGATCGATAAAGGTAGCTTGCCAGGCAAGGTAACCTAGGCCCACTACCAGCTGTCAGAAACGATAACAAAATCTTTAGTGGCTTAATAATGAATTTTCAAATAATCTTAAAATCATCTATAAGTCAAGGCAAAAACCTGAAACAGTTCATCAAATTATCATCAAATTCAAACATGAATAATGTCTCATCGCTGTGCACACAAGGGCAATAACTCTGAAACTATTCATGATCTGAATATTACCAATTTCTAACTTGAGATCTCATCAATATATTATATGAATATCTAGTTTCATCAAGATCAGATAGAAACTGTAGTCTCTATCGTGCCTACAAATCAAATTTGACATGTTTTTACTAAGTCAAGGGCAATAACTCTAAAAAACTTTCACCCGATTATTACCAATTCCGAACTTGACAGAAATCTCATCAATATATAGATGCATACCAAGTTTCATCAAGAACAGATAAAAACTCTAGTCTCTATCATGGCTACAAGCCAAATTTGACGCGTTTTCACTAAGTCAAGGGCAATAACTCTGAAACAATTCATCCGGTTATTACCAATTTCGAACTTGATTGAGATCTCATCAATAAATACATGCATAACAAGTTTCATGAGGATCGGATAAAAACTGTGGTCTCTATCGAGCCTACAAGGCAAATTTGACGCGTTTTTACTAAGTCATGGGCAATAACTCTGAAACCATTCTTCAGATTATTACCGATTTCAAACCTGTCCGAGATCTCATCAATATATACATGCATACCAAGTTTGATCAAGATGGGATAAAAACTGTATCGTCCTTTCAAGAAATGTTAACGGACGGACTGACGGACAGGGGCGATGGCAATATACGTCCACATTTCCATGTGGGCGTATAAAAACTGTAGTCTCTATCGTGCCTACAAGACAAATTTGACATGTTTTTACTAAGTCATGGGCAATAACTCTGAAACTGTTCATCCGATTATTACCAATTTCAAACTTGACCCAGATCACATGAATTTATATATGCATACTAAGTTTCATCAAAAACGGATAAAAATTGTAGCCTCTATCGTGCATACAAGAAATATGGACGGACAGGTGCGATGGAATATACGTCCACATTTCCATGTGGGCATATAACAAGAGACCCAGTTCAGTTCAAGTGAAAGCTATATTAAATTCTTTAATCTGTTATATAAACTAGTAGTTGTCTAACATTACCATATTCTTAGCAGCTTACAAAATAACTGAGAACAATTCATAATTATCTAAAAAAAAATTAAATTTTCAGGCACACTCTCTGCAAAGGCAAAAGATAGATATTTATAAAAGTATTAGGGATGGTTTGAATAGATCATTCAATCCAAGCTTTCACTTGAACAAACTATACTAAGGGAGATAACAACAAACCTTAATTCTTTTTTTTTTTAAATATTTGAAATGTGGGCAATTACTTACATTATGAGGACCATTATGGTTACTATAAGTATCTAGAAATATGGCCAAACCAACAAATTGATCTGAGTTACCAAAAACATTTCCTACAAAATCAAATGTAATTAAACTCAATGCAAAACAAATATGACAATTATGCACATTTCGAAAAGATCTAAATAATAAAACAATTTAAATCACCATTTAATCTATCTTAAAAGTAATTTGACTATTGGTGAATCATAACAGGATATCCAAAAATATCTTAACTCAAATATCACATTCTAGTTTAATGACGGGGAATTAATCATACTCACCCATTTGCATTCTATCTTTAGTATACCATATAGCAAAACCATCTCCAAATAAAGTTTTTCCTGAGCCATGAACTTTAAAATTAACATGTAATTCCCAGTTCCTAACAATACAAGGCTAAAACAAAACATGTAGATAAAGGTTTGTAATGCATATACTTAAAACTGGGTTTTTTTTCGTTTTTTTAATAGGTAAAATTTTCCAAATAAAATATTAGTTAAGTTTTAAAAAAGGTTTTATGTATCTTACCACATTATTCCAAATAGCTCCTTTGATACTTTGATGATCTGAAGTCAGACGAATATGTGAATTTGTCACCAAAGTGTTTCCTACAAAATCCCATAGTGGAACAGATAGACCAGAACCTAAAATTTAATCAAAAACCATAAGCTTTATAAACATTTATACTTCTTAACAAAGACAGATTTGTCTTGATATCATGAAGCTTAGTGATGCATAGCTTCTTTATCTTCTCTTTGCTCTTTTGATTAGTGGAATATCATCCGGCCTTAACAAAGTCTGCAATGATGCCATAATAATAATTAAAAAAGGTCCTATGCCTTAACCACATTAAAAATGAATTATTGTTGAAAACTTTTTATATAAGCAATTAGGTAGCAGATTGACATTCCTTACACAAATTTCAATTGGTCGGGAGGTTATCATAAATCATTTTTCGAAAGGGCTCAATTTTCTCGTTATTGTGTGAGTGTGCTAATTTCAGTACAGTATGTTTAGTAAATTAACCTTTTCAGCTTTGGATGAATAGGCTAACCGAAGTAAAATACAATTATAGAATGTCTTGTGGTCCATAGAAATATTATAAGGTTGAAGTATTTGGAATCAGAATCACGACAACTCAGACCGCTTTTCATAACAAACTTGAACTCGGACCAAGTTTTAAACAATTATTAACCACTATTTACTCTTACCTTACTTTTCACAACACACTCGGCCCACTTTCTTTTTAAACGGCCACAAAAATGATTATCTATCACGACAAACTCTTCGCACGTTTCACGACACACCCAAAAACAGTTCATTGATTAAGACACACTCAGACCTCTTTTTTGTGTCTATTTAATAAGTCCTTTCTAACAAACAACAATGTCGGGTGTACAGTCAACTCGTCTACATGTCAACCTGTCGACAGTTAACTCATCAACAACCTTGAGTTAACTCGTCTACAACACTGAGTTAACTCGTCTACAAAACTGAGTTAACTCGTAAACACAAATTATTGAAATAAAGATATTATTTTGAAAACCAGTGGTGGTTTTGTTTTAATAATGATCAGCTGATCGTTAATATCTTTATACTTGGCTTCGATTGTGAGCATCATTCAATTAACAGAGATCAGCGTTAAGTAAACATTATGATAACAATTTTACAAACCAATTATTATAATTAGTAATTATCAATAAAAAAAACCCATTCTGATGTGAATATGATTTTCACCCTCACATATAATAGGCCTAGAATTATACCATTTTGATCCAAAATCATATGAAAAAAATTGCCTCTTTTCAATATATTGCCTGCTATGCAATTTTAAAAATTTGGAAAAGCTTACAAAACTACTGTTTGGTAAACATGGGTTATATGTACAATGTCAGCTAGTAGAATGAATCCAGTAGTTTCAAACAAGGTCAAATGTATTAATGTATAGGCTTTCTTTGACAAATACAAAATGGCGGATTGCAGTTATTACCAAACGTCACATGTTTTTATCGGCTGAATTGCCTTATAATCCCAATCAGTAATTGGAATTCCAAGTGTTGTCTGCTAGAATGTAGTCCAACGAATGAAGTCAGTTGATCAACTTGCGGATTCAGTGTCAGCAGAAAAATTCTAAGGAACACAATGTGGGCCATATTTTTATGTTGTTTCCAATGACATTTTGCAATAAATCATGCTAGGTATCTTATTTTGTCAGTCACTATTTTTTTTTTAAATCATTGTTCCTTAAAGGAATTGTCATTAGTTATAATGAATTTATATTAAGATAAATACTAAAAGAAGTTAATTATACCACTGGGTAACCATACAACGTGTTTTTCTTGACTTATTTCCAGATCAAACATTGTACCGGTACACAAAAATAGAAACAAACCAATTTTAATTATTTTGTAGAATATCTGAGGAAACTTCTAAGATATAAAAAAAAGATAGTGGACCACAGCCATATACGCCCTTCACGGCATGCGGATGGTAGAAACAAAATATCCATTTTAAGTTTCATCAAAATCGGTTGAAAACTAAGAGAGTAATAGCATATTCAAGATTTTGGGGCAAGGGCAATAACTCTGCTTCTAACGGTCGAAAATAGCTCAAATTCAAACTTGATCTTTGTTTCATGAATATGTATACACATACCGAAAATCTAGTTTTTAGAGTGTTTACAAGCAAATGATGACGGTGGACGGATCTTCGTTTCATGAATATGTAAGCACATACCGAATTTCATTTTGATTCCTTCAAACACTCTAGTTTTTAGAGTGTTTACGAGCAATTGATGTTGATAAAAGCACTTACTGTATAGAAGTTAAAGGGCGATAACTCCTCAAAACTGACGTAAGAGGCCTAAATCTTGAAAAAGCCTTAAATTTAATCAGAAGTAAACTAAACTTTCTCAAACCTTTCGATTTAGGTCCAATAACAACCATTTTAAGTTTCATCAAAATTGGTTGAAAACTAAGAGAGTAATATCATATTCAAGATTTTGGGGAAAGGGCAATAACTCTGCTTCTAACGGTCAAAAATAGCTCAAATTCGAACTTGATCTTCGTCTTATGAATATGTATACACATACGGAATTTATTTGATTCCATCAAAAAATGGAACGCACGGACAGGGGTGCCGACAATATACTTCCACATAGAGAGATGTGGGCGTATAAAAATAAGCATATTTTAATTTTGACAAAATTTGGTGCGCACGAATATAGGCTACACCACCGTATAGATATAATGTAAGAAGTGACTCAAATTTTGAACTGAAAATTCTCTATATAAAATTACATATTCAAATAGCCTAATCTAATAGTTTTTAAGTTGCTCATTGGTTGGCATTTTCACCGCAACAAGACCGAGGACAATCAATTTCCATTCTTTTCCTAATTTAGTTAGACTGGAACGTGAGGAGACGAGTAGTCCATTCTGAATACTGACAGCAATTTTCAGACCTATCACACACACCGTACTATGCTTAATGAATCGCTGAAGTCGTCCCTTTGTGCACCTGATCACTTCAATTCGCCATATCGACATGAAAAGTGACCATATGAGTTAGTAATTTTTAGATCTATTAAACACTATTATGTTAAATCAATCGCCAAAGTCATGCCACTATGCCTCTATTGCTGCAGTGCACCCTGATCATTTCCGATTGCGATATCGACACAAAACGTGACAATATGACTTTGTAATGTGTCCTGATTACTTACAGCAATTTTCAGATCTATTAGATGCTCCATACTATGTTAAATTGATTGCCAAAGTCATGCCACTGTGCCCCTATTGCTGCATCGCAATCCGATCACTTCCGATCGCGATATCGACACAAAACGTGACAATATGACTTTTTAATGTGTCTTGATTACTTACAGCAATTTTCAGGTCTATTAGACGCTCCATACTATGTTAAATCAATAGCTAAAGTCATAGCAAAGTTCCCCTATTGCTGCATCGCACCCCGATCACTTCCCATCGCAATATGACTTAGTTATGTGTCTTGATTACTCACATCAATTTTCAGAACAATCAGACACCCAATATTATGTTAAATCAATCGCTGTGAGTAATCAAGACACATTACTAAGTCATATTGCCACGTTTCTTGTTATCAGGGTTATCGAGGTGCGATGCAGCAATAGGGGCACAGAGGGACGACTTCAGCGATTGATTAAACATAGTAAGGCGTGTGCGATAAGTCTGAAAATTGCTGTCAGTATTCAGAATGGATTAATCTATTATATAGCATTGTAAATTTCCATATCAATGCACAAGTGTCAAACAGTAAAGTGCAGTGACAATTTTGATGTCAATGATTTCTGCAAAAGCCGTTACACCGATTTGAAAAATTGACAATGAGACTGAATGATTTGGCAAATTATGTAAACAAAAGAGTTTAGTCCCCCTGCCATTTCGCCATCATCGGGGAAAATTTCACTCAGTACATCACTTTGAAAATTGATTTAAGATGGAAGGAAACGTTGGAACTGTCCGAAATTTGCTGTGAATATTCAGGACATATATAATAACCCCTCTACCAAGTTTCAAAACGATAGCTCAACGAGAAGGGAAAGGGGTCGAAACTGCAACAGTGCCGTGTAGACTCTATACAAAAATGAAAAATAAACAATATCCAAACTCAACATATAATCGAATCTGATTTCACAAACCTTGATACGGTTTTGTTAAGGTGTGTTCACGTCGCAAATAATCTAGTGGATTGAAGTCTTCAGCAAGAGAGAAGTAAAACAACAATAATAAAGGTATCCTTCGAACTAAAATCGTGTAGGCTGCCATTTTGGTTTACACCTTTTAAATTCGAGACATTTCCGGTATATGACACCGTGGAATTTGCGATTGGCCGATGGTTAAAAATTGTTCACGGTATAAGGGAGAAAACTTTGTTTAAAAAAATTACTGTAGCCTAATTTGTAGAATGTCCCATTAATTAAAATTTATGAGATTAATTCTCCAGGTACAAATGAACATAGAACACTCGGGTGTTATGTTACATCTCTAAGAAATGAATCATGGCCGTCATGGGCTTTGTTTCAATCTGCTACAAATTTGAAGCTAGATCAAAAATTTCTACTCATATTCTTTCCCGAAAATTCAGGATCTATTTGTTTTGAGTCTGAGACCTTAGTCATGATTATCTACGACTACAGTTCATTGACAGTTGAAACTGTTTCTTGGTTTAAACAATATTTTATTTCTATATTAAATGAAATTTTTACAGAAAATAAGTAAGATTTCGACTACAGTTCATTGACAGTTGAAACTGTTTCTTGGTTGGCCTATGTCACTGACATAGAGTCATGCCAAGGTGCAAAACTGATGACATCTCTACACAGTTTAGGTATCAAAGCTAAGTAGTGCAATACTATTACAGTTTCTTATTTCTGCTACAAATCTAAGCTTAAACACGCAAAAATGGTTTGAAATGATCAACTCATATCAGAAACTAAGTACAGTTTATTAATATATGAAATGATGAAAAAGAATATAACATAATAGAAAAATAAAAATTGTTCCCTCATGCACATAGAAGTACAAATAAGTGTAGCATTGATAAATTTATGAAACTATGACATCTTATTTTTCAATAATATACTATAAGCTTACCATACCAGTATTAAAATTATATGACTAGCTGTAGTAAATTGAAAACATTTAATCAAACTTTATTTATTTGAAAATATAAAGGACATGCAAAGATTTAAAATATATTTCTAAAAATAAGTATTAAAGTGGTAAACCAATAAAAATTTTGTTTGGGAAGCATGAATAATAAAAACTTAGCAGAACACCAAAGTAGTAACAACCCTTTTCCTCATATTGCATGTAATAAATATATTCATTTATATGATTTGATAAGCCTGAACTTAACCTTTAAAAGTATAAATATGTAGCTATATAGTTTAATAGACTGTGCACATAAAGGGGTGATTCAAACTTAAAGTGAAACTGTCTGCAATTATATTGCATTTATCATATCTATATATAATGTGTGTCCAGGTCATCAATAAACTCACCTTGAACAAGTTTTGTTTCTTTGCCAATGTCATTGTACAAAATATGTCTCTAATCCCATTATTCCATTACATGATTAGGTAACTGAAATTTTGAAAGTTTTGACTAATGCCCTTTAAACAAGCTGTTACCAAGTGACGTCACACAATGTTAATGTCTTAAAACTCACTTGGGAGTTCAGGGTATATGATGTTTCGTTTCATTTTCAATCAGTGTTCAAAGGGTAAACAGTGAAAATATTTTTTATATGTAATTCCATTAAAATATATACCTTTTTTTTACCCCACAACAATAATCACTAGCCCTTTTGTTCAGAGCAAATGAAAGACAAGCAAAAATATCTTGCCTCTACAGTAGTTGATATGGTGTAACATAGAAACACATTAAAGGGACAGATGCACCATTTTTTTTGAGCAATTATACTTGAGTCTCAGAAATGGGAATTATTCAACTAAGCTAATCAGTAATAGTGTTCACAGCTGACCATCAATTTTTGATTTTGTCTCAAATCCATGTGTGTTTTGAGACATATATAGAAAAGAAATAGGAAAAGAAATTCCTAGTTTGAGATATTTTTGAAGGAATTATGTGAATTTGGTACATTTCTTGTACTATTCAAGACTCACAATTATATAAAAAAAAAATGTCACATCTGTCTCTTTATAATAAATAAATATTTATGAGTGAATAACAAAAAAAAAACAAGAATGATCTGGTATTAATATACAAGGAAATAGCAGGTTAACAGATTAATCAAATTCTGGAATATCTTCATAAGAATAACCATCATAATCTTTATAAGCATAATAAGCAATGCGGACATGATAAGCACCAGGTATGAACATTAATGATCCAATTAGTAACAATGGCCATGTTCTGTCAGAATACTGCAATAAAACCATATAACATAATTATTTCCCATATTCTACTAATGATTTATTATCAGTCATGAATTTTTTTTCAAAATTAATTTTGCAAGGAACAACTAATATTTTCCTCCTTATATTGATACTTAGAATTCTGATTTAAAAGCCCATTTACATGTTTCATTATTGTGACAGAAAAAACACAGATCAAAATACTTTGGGGCTTGTACAGTGTGTTGGGCATTAAGTCATCTTTACCAGTGGGAATTATAGACCATTTAAATTATGTTATGTGAATCACGATATTGCAAACTTGGTGGTGTGATAATCAAGATTTGTACTGGTAGATCTACAGCATGTCTATGAGTGGTGTTTATTCATGACTTAAAATACAGATGTGACGTCACTCTTTGATCTCGGTGTACCATTATTCAACATAATGGTACTGGCAAAGGGCCATAAGTCCAATATTGACATTAATAATAGACAAGATTGACTTGGCTTCAAATAAAATGTGAACACTAGTCATAATAATTGATCTAAGATTTATTCTTAGAATTAGAATATTATTCTGATTTTGTCAGAAATAAGGCACTAAAATCTCTTCATAAACACCACTAATGTTTCAAATTTGATATAGCCAAGGGAATAATAATTGCAATAGCTCGGTCATATTTGTCACTAATTGCTTATAAAATTTAACAATGCAAAATGTGAATCACGAAACAATGCTGTATATGCAATAACAGTGGTGTATTTAAGGGCCATAATACAATTACCAGTACGTTTACATATAAAGTAACAAACCTTTGCATTAATGTATCCTGTGAACAGCAAGGCACCAATAATAATCAACCCTGAACCAACTAGAAATAGTGTGGTAGCTAATGCTATTGCCTTATAGGGTATTTTAGGAGCTGGACGTTCAAACTGAAAAAGGAAATTTCATAATATTCAACATTAATTGTGCTATACTTTTTTTTTTAAATTAAAATCATTTTGATTAGTACTGAATTTAACTAATCTATTCATACCTGCAAATCATTATATCCGTCTTTTTTTGAAGAACTTAAACGATGATATTGTGCTGATGAGCTGCTCGAACCAACTGCATATTTTCGACTTGGCATTTCGACCATTAGGATTTATTTTGAACAAATAAACAGTGTGAAAATATTTACATCATTTTATTCCACACCAAAAAAACTAAAATAGAAATTTAATATATAATATGAACATAAATCAATAAATCATACTTAAACTTTTCAGAATATCTGAAATCAAGCTCTATCATGTTGGTGTTGCAAATATTCAGACATCATTACTCAATCAGCTTTTAGAAATTAAATCCCATTTAAAACTTTTGAAAACAAAATATATTTGACATAACAGCATAGCTGTTGAGTATGCAAGCCCAATGAAAGAGATGACAGTGGTACTGTGTATAAAGTAATGTATAAAACCTGACTATGAAAGAGCTGAGGACAGTGTGCAAAATTCCAATTTTTTCAATCCATGCCTTAATATTCAGTCAAGTAACCTAATTTCGTGCTAACATATTTTTCGTGCATTTCCGGAAATGATTAATAATTTCCATTTCTAATCGAAATTCCAAGTGTCGTCTGCTAGAATGTAGTCCAACGAATGAAGTCACATGATCAACTAGCGGATTCCTGTAAGCAGAAAAATACTATGGAACACAATGTGGGCCATATTCTTATGTTGTTTCAATAACTTTTAGCAATAAATCACGCTACGTATCTTATTTTGTCAGTCACTATGTTTTTTTTTAAATCATGGTTCTTTGAAGGAATTGTCACTATTTATAATGAATTGATATCAAAGATAAATACTGAGAGAAGTTAATTTTACCACCCGGTATCCATACGTGTTTTTCTAGACTTATTTATAGATCAAACATTGTACACGAAAATAGGTGACGCATTTTGCCCCCGTTGTTGAGTTGGTTACTCATGAAATATGGGTCAAAGTGAGGGATTCATAAAGAAAATAAACCAATTTTAATTATTTTGTAGAATATCTAAGACATACAAGTTTTTTTTTCCTTTTTTTTAACTTTGACGAAAATTCAATGTTGAATCCTTATATGCACGAAAATAGGTTACACCACTGTATAAATGTATGTGTGTTAGAGAATATACCCCAGAAGCTGTCCTTCACATTATTGGAAGAAGAAGCAGCTAGGTATATTAGGAGGAGGAGAATGGGCTTACAGTGGTTTCCCCCTTTACAAATCATTCCCCAAGTTGTTATATTATATAAATTATATACATAAAGCTTAGGGTATTTAAAGAAAAATGGTTATATTTTGCATTATTATCGAAATGTCAATTCTTTTTTTTTTTTTTTTTTTTTTACGATTTTTACACACCTTCCTGAGCTTAGTCTACAATAGTTGCAGCAACCATTCAACATTCACGAACCTTAGATATAGGCGACGATGTGCATAAATATATTTTGGATCTTTTTTGCAAAACCGGAAGTGCCACAGTTCAATATATGGAAGAATAGATAATCGGCTCTAGAAGTCGTATTTTTCTGTCGATTTTCTTTTGGTTTGCATTTTTGGAATCTACTGTTAAAATCTGAAAGAATAGCAGTTTCAAAATTTCAACATTCGAAAATTTGTCGCAGACATTTTTTTTGCCAAATTTTGCATTTTTTTCATTTTTTTTGCTTTTTGTCTGATTAATCTGAAAAAAATTGAGCAAAGACAGTTTAAGAAAGTAAACAAAATGGTACAGTCAAATTTTCAATTTCACTTCCGGTTTAAACAGGAAAACGATGTTCACTTCCGGTTGAATATCTTCCAGTGTAATTTGTATAGGACAAAAATTTTTATGCTGATAGGTAGACAAAGTTATGACAAAAAAACGAAGAAAAAAAAATCCGGAACAGACGTGAAACTTTGGCCGCCATTTTGATTTTTCTGAAATGATTCGATTTTTATTCAGACATAATGGGTCATCCGATTTAAATGATTTTGGTGTCAAATGAAAGAAGATAAAAAAAAAACATGACATTAGGAAGCCGTTTTTTGATTCTCAATTTTGCTTTTTTGCAACATCCGGTTGAATTTTTTCAAAGTTTGAAGGGTCATATCTCGTGATCGTGAACTTTGATGACCTTGACCTTCATAAGGTCAAAGGTCATTGACCTTAGCTATCAGTTAATACTTTGACATTTGACCTCCGACATGTACTTCCGGTTTTATAGCTGTCCGAAAACAGCCAAATTCGCAACTTTGGACTGCTCTAGCACGTGACCTATTTAACCTAGAGGGTTAATTTTTTCGGATTCTTAATGTGCTTTTCATGCTCTTTCAAGTGAATTATAACAATCGTTTTTTAAAGCAAAATTGAAATTCGTGAATTTTTCAAATTTAGTTTTTTTTTACAATATTTCTGTTTCTTTGAGCTTGGTGTGTATATATCTTATGACCTATTTTATGTAGAACATTGAAACTTGGAACACAACAAGACAATTTGAATATGAATTAACCTATGACAAAAAAGTTGAGGTGGGGGTGGCACATCCGGGTGAAATACCATTCAGAATATCAATTAACCTATGCAAAAGAAATTGAGGTGGGCCTAGCACATCCGGGTTAAATTACTCATTATTGACAATTTTGGCAAGGGACATAACTCGCAACGTATACATTTGTTCAAAATGGAACTTTGCATACAATTACTTCATACGTTGAGCCACGTTGTCTTGGAAGTTCGATTGTTTCAGCTTTATAGTTCAAAAAAAGGAACAGTTTTTGAAAATTCAAAATTTTCAATTTTTGACCTTGACCTTTTTTGACCCTGATTTTTGTAGGATTAAAGGTCATTCACATTGGCTATCTATTTATACTTTTATATTTGCTGTCCTATCTCAACTTCCGGTTTTATAGCCGTATATATTTAAAAATTTTGATGACTTTTATCTCGTAACCTTGACCTTTGTTGACCGTCTCCCTTTCAATGTCAAATGTCATTGACCTTGGCTATCTTCTGATACTTTCATTTGTGCGGTCTGTCTACTTCCGTTATAACAATCTTCCAAAGAATTCTTCTCAACTTTAGACTGCTTTTGCGCGTGATGTAATTATCGTAGAAGGTTGATTTTTTCAGAGTCTTTTGCAATTTGCTACATTTGCAAAGTCCCACTCTGTGCCACGTGTGGCTCTAGTATTTCATTTTGATTTCAACTATCAACAAATCATGTTGTTTGGGCTTACACTAACTTACATTGGTCTCCAAATCTATCAATTTAATTCAATATTTATTTTATATCTATTTCTCAGAATAGGTGATGCTAGTACCTTTGAACAATAGCATAGTAACTACTTTCTTATCCTGATATTTAGATCATAACGTCAAGATTTTCTCATTTATTCTATTATACTTATAGTCGATGAATCATTGGATCAACTCTATTAACTATTACAGTGGTGTAACCTATTTTCGTGGATATAAGGATTCAACACCGAATTTCGTCAAAGTTAAAAAACACGAAAAAAAAAAATTTATGTCTTAGATGTTTCCTCAGATATTCTACAAAATAATCAAAATTGGTTTATTTCGATTTTCTTTATGAATCCTTCACTTTCACCCATATTTCATGAGCAACCAACTCGACAACGGCGGCAGAATGCGTCACCTATTTTCGTGTACAATGTTTGATCTATAAATAAGTCTAGAAAAACAGAGTAAGGTCTCTGTCACACGTCAGTAAACACGCCAGACACGTCAATTTTATAAGGTAGCATCGACGTGTGACGTGTTTGCCGTGTTGACTGACATACTGACATGTGACGGAGAAACAATTGGAAAAACACCGGGTGGTATAATTAACTTCTCGAAGTATTTATCTTTAATATCAATTCATTATAACTAGTGACAATTCCTTCAAAGAACCACGATTTAAAAAAAAAAATAGTGACTGACAAAATATGATACGTAGCGTGATTTATTGCTAAAAGTCACTGAAACAACATAAGAATATGGTCCACTTTGTGTTCCATAGAAATTTTCTGCTGACACGGAATCCGATAGTTGATCATGTGACTTCATTCGTTGGAATATATTCTAGCAGACGACACTTGGAATTCCGATTAACGCTTGGGATTATAAGGAAATTCCGCCAATAAAAAATGGTGACGTTTGGTAATGACTGAAATCCGCCATTTTGTATTTGTCAAAGTATACATTAATACATTTTACCTTGCTTGCAACTACTGGATTCATTCTACTAGCTGATATTGTAGAGAAAACCCATGTTTATCAAATCAAACTAATGCGAAGGTCGCGCAAGGTCGCTCATGTAAATTAGTAATCCTTTCCGGAAATCCACAAATAATAGGTTTCCACGAAATTATGTTACTCGACTGTACTACTGTCCGGATTATCAACTGAAGTATTCTGTGGAAAATCATGTGATCTCTGCTATCACATGACTCTGTAGACTGGAGAAAACGAATATAACTTTAACCCATGTAATACAGTGGGTTATGACGAATCCGAATCAGCTGATTTTGTAATACAGTTGGCCCATAACTATCAACCCGATCTCTTGTATTCTGTAGTAATCGATTATTTTTCGTTTCACAGACGATTAAGGGTATAAAAAGGAAGATCTTTCAGGATGTAAGACTCGCTTAGGTCACCAAATTTATTATACTAACAAACTAAAATACTCAAATTACCTGTTTATGATTACAGCGTCACTCTAAGACGTGTCAAAATTGACAGTTTTAATTTCACTTTTGTCAACAATGGCGACCTTGACATAAGAATAATCTCTTACATCAATGACAACCATAAGAAAAGTAACTAAATGTCGATCAATTTAACACTCTTTGAAATTCAATACAGTTATCGTAAATATTTCAGTTTTAGGACGCTTGTGATTCGAATACCTTCCAAATTCTTGTGGGATTGCTGAAACTTGTTTTTAGACCTAATGAGCTAAGCGATTATTAAAGTACCATACCGGAAGTGAAGTAAGAGTACCTGTCATGGCGTCATAACAACAAAACATTACACTTTTAATAGTAACCTCTCGTGTTATTTTACAGAAAGAAAACCACAGAAAATGTCTGACATAGAAAATCATAAAGTAAACAAACTACATCTTATAAATTACTTATTATCGCTTAAAAAATATTGCCTTTTAGTTTTACTCTCTGACTCAATGTGAGGCAGGAAAAGTACATGTTAAGTTAAGTAACTTCTGATGACAAAGAGTACCTATATGGCTGCAGCTGCAGTCCCAGTTTGTTATCGAAATGTCAATTCTTTTTTTTGCAGGGCATTCGGAAGCGAACTTGAAACTCACTTGGTGTAGACTGCCAGCATAGTGGAATAAAAGCACACATTCAAAAAATTTTTGTCACTTCTGGTTTCGATGTTAGTACTTCCGGTGGTATCACTTCTGGTGAAATTAAGTTATGTCCAAAATAAAATATGCATTATATTACCAGCCTTAATACAAACTTATTTAACTAAAAAAAATCGCACTGGAAGTAACATGTAGGCCGATTTTCATCAAACTTGGAATGTATGTGTATAATCCAATTCTAAATTTGATGGAAATATTAATTTTTGTTTTGCGCAAGCGTATTACCAACTTTCTTATTTCTTGTCCGAATTTCATCAAAATTGGTATGTATGTATATAATCCAATTCTAAATTTGATGGAAATATTGAATTTTTGTTGTGGCATGCGCATTACCAACTTTCTTATTTCTTATCCGAATTTCACCAAACTTGGTATGTATGTGTACAATCCAATTCTAAATTTGATGGGAATATTGAATTTTTGTTGTGCGCATGCGCATTATAAACTTTCTTACTTCTTATCCGAATTTAATTAAACTTGCTATGTGTGTGTATAATCCAATTATAAATTGAATGGAAATAACCAATTTTTGTTGTGTGCATGCGCATTACCAACTTTCTTATTTCTTATCTGGATTTCATCAAACTTGGTCTTTATTAATTGACAAACATTCTTTTATTCCTAGTCAATATACATTAAACTCCAGGCACTTTTGGATATTTGAATTTAGAGACGTAGAAAAGTATTTACATAAAGTAATTGCAATAGACCATCTTCGCATGTACCTGAATGTCGTAACCGCCCTGCATCAGTACTGTTATTAGAACAGCTCTAGTTGTGGGACTTTGCTTTCAGCAAAGTCCCAGTTTGTTATCGAAATGTCCATTCTTTTTTTTTTTTTTTTTTTTTTTTTTTTTTTTTTTTCCGTTTCGTCCACACCTTCGTGTGCTTAGACTGCAGTAGTTGCAGCAACGTTTCAAATTTCATAGACCTTGTATATAGGCGACGATGTGCATAAATATAAATTAGAACATTTTTGCAAAACCGGAAGTGCCACAGTTCAAAATGTGTAAAAAGTCGAAAATCGGCTCTAGAAGGCGCATTTTTGCATCGATTTTCTTCTGGTTTTCACTTTTACAATCTACCTGTAATTTCTGATCTGATAGCACTTGAAAAATTACGAAATTCGAGAATTCGTAGCTCACTTTTTTCAATCAAATTTTTCGATTTTTTTGCAACTTTTTTGCTTTTGCATCGATTGATCTGAAATTTTAAACGCAAAGAGAGTTCATTAATGTTAATGATATGGTACAGTCAAATTTTGTACGTCATTTCCTCTTTTAAACAGGAAAGGGTCTGAATTTCAAATCTACTTCCGGTTGAATAACTTCCGGTGTAATTTATGTTGGTCAACAAAATTTAGCTGATCTTTGGCAAATAAAATTTTATGGCCGATTTTAAAATAAAATCCAGACAGAAGGTGATACTTTGGCCGCCATATTGAAAAAACACACTTTTGTAAAACTCAAAATGGGGCCTCAGGGTAAAAGTTGATAGGCTCAAATTTGATGTGAATGTATTCCGCAATCGATTGCGTAAAAAACATTGGGAGCCGAATTTTGAATTTCGATTTTGCTTTTTTGCAACTTCCGGTTAATTTTTTTTCCAACTTGAAACACCCACACCATGTGACCTTGACTGTTGATGACCTTGACCTTTATAGGGTCAAAGGTCATTGACCTTGGCCATCATTTGATACTTTGACCTTTGACCTTTGACATGTACTTCCGGTTTTATAGCTATCCGCAAAAAGTCAAAATCGCAACTTTGGACTGCTCTATCATGTGACCTAATTAAGCTAGAGGGTTAATTTTTTCGGTTTCCTAATGTGCTTTTCATGCACTTTACATAGATATAGAACAATTGCTTTTTTAAAGCAAAATTGAAATTGGTGATTTTTTCAAATTTGAGTTTTATTTTACCATATTTGTGTCATTTTGATCTTGGTGTATGTATATCTTATGACCTATTTTATGTAGAACCTTGATATTTGGAATACAACTACACACTTTAAATATGAATCCACCTATGACAAAAAAATTGGGGTGGGCGTGGCACATCCGGGTTGAATTACTAATTGTTTACATTTTGGGGCTGGGGCTGGGGCATAACTCGCATAGGATACGTTTGTTAAAAAAGGGCCTTTGCACACAATTACCTCAACCTTTTGGCCAGTTTGTGTTAACAGCTCAGTTGTTTCAGCTTTATAGTTCCAAAAAAGGAAGGGGTTTTAACATTTGGATATTTTCATTTTTCGATTTTGACCTTTGTTGACATTTGTTGACCTATATCTTTTGACCTGAATAATATAGAAGCTTGAAATTTAAAACACAACATAACATTTGGAATATCAATTACCCTATGCAAAAAAAATTAAGGTGGGCGTGGCACATTTGGGTTATATCACTCATTATTGATATTTTTGGCCAGGAGCATAACTCGCAAAGTATACGTTTGTTCAAAATGGAACTTTGCATACAATTACCTCATGTTGTGAGCCACTTTGTCTTAGAATTTCGGTTGTTTCCGCTTCTTAGTTCAAAAAAAGGAACAGGTTTTGGAAATTCAAAATTTTCAATTTTTGACCTTGACCTTTGTTGACCTTGACCTTTGTAGGATCAAACGTCATTGGCATTGGCTATCTATTTGTACTTTCATATTTGCTGTCCTATGTCAACTTCCGGTTTTATAGTCGTGTGCAATTAGAAATTTTGATGACGTATATCTCTTGATCTTGACCTTTTTTGACCTTCTCTTTTACAAGATCAAAGGTTATTGACCTTGGCTATCTGCTGATACTTTCATTTGTGAGGTCTGACGTCCACTTCCGGTATAAGAATCTTCTAAAAAATGAAAATTTCTCAACTTTAGACTGTTCTTGAGCTTGATCTAATTATTGTGGAAGGTTGATTTTTTCAGGGTCTTTTGCATTTTGCTACATTTGCAAAGTCCCACTCTGTGCCACATGTGGTTCTAGTTTTTTTTTGTAACTGGCAGTTTTTTAGTCCACATATGCTATCTGTTAAAACAGTCCACAATGGCTATCTATTGTAAGACAAGCAATAGTTCATCTACACTGTGTAGACAAGATTTATGGTCAAATTGTGAACTTACTGTGAGTTGAAACAGATCAAATACTGACTTCATGCATAGAACAACGTATCCACACTATAGTCCATCAATGTCAACACTTAGTTATTTTTATACGCCCACATGGATATGAAACTTGGTGTGAGCATTTGGATTAATAAGATGGCAGTCAGGTTCTAATTTGACGATTTTGCTATGAATGGTTTTTGAGTTAACAAACATTTTGACTTGACAAAATCTTGTTGTGGGCACAATAGAAGCTACAATTTTCAATGTATTTTGATTTAACTTGATGTGAGCATTGGGATTAATAAGATGGCGGTCTATTTAGACCATTATTCGATGAACGGTTGTTGAGTTATTGCCCATGACATAGTAAAATCGCATCAAAATTTTGTTGTGGCCACAATAAAAGCGACAATTTTCAATGGATTTTGATGAAACTTTGTGTGAACATTGGGATTGATAAGATGGCAGTCAAGTTCTAATTTGACGATTCTTCGATTAACGGTTTTTGAGTTATTGCCCTTGACTTACTAAAAAAAAGCAACAAATTTGCTTGTAAACACGATAGAGGCTACAGTTTATCTCCAATCGTAATGAAGCTTTGTATTCCTATATATAATAATAACATCTTGATCAAGTATGAATTTGGTTCATTTTTGATAAAGGGTTTTGAGTTATTGCTCTTGACTTAGTTGAAAATGCATCAAATTTGCTTGTAAACTTGAAAGAGGCTACAGTTTAAATCCAATCTTGATGAAGCTTTGTACTCATGTAAATAATGATCACATCTTGACCAAGTATGAATTTGACTCATTGTTAATAAACGGTTTTTGAGTAATTGCCCTTGAGAAACACATCAAATTTGGCTTGTAAACATGATGGGCGCTAGAGTTTTTATCTGATCTGAAATTTGTTATGCATGTATATATTAAAAAGATCCTTGTCAAGTTCTAATTTGGCTGATTTTTGATGAATGGTTTAGTAAAATGTGTCTAATTTGGCATGTGAACAAAATTGGGGCTACAAATTTTATCTGATAGTAATTAGTAATGAATCTTATATTGATAAGATCACGGTCAAGTATGAATTTGGCTCATTTTGAAAGAAAAGTTTTTGAGTTATTGCCCTTGTCTTAGTAAAAATGCACCAAATTTGACTTGTAAACACGATGGGGGTTACAGTTTTTATTGGAACTTGATGAAACTTTGTATGCAGGTTTATATTAATGAGATCTCAGTAAAGTTCAAATTTGTCTATGTAGATGAGTCCTTGTTAGTGTGAATTTGATGGTACCTTATTATGAGCTAATAAATTTCAAACACGAGAGAAGTGTGATAATTCAATGCTCCTGGGTTATTGCTATTGATTTAAAAAGATTTTTCGGAAAAACTGACCCTAAATTGATGAGATATTCAGGGCTTTTGAACTACAAGTGCATAATGAAGATCTTCAATATGAGAAATCCATTTTTGGTTAATAAAGATTTAGTTGTCATTTTTGACATCCTTGCCTGGCAAGCTCTCTTTATTTATTGCAAACTTTAGATTGATCGGCGAATGGTGAAAATGATGAAAATTTTCTTGAAAGTTATCAGCGATTTGATTTGCAGTTGTCATGATCATGGTCAAGTGATTGTCATCCAGTAACTTGATGTGTTAACATAGTCTATTTGTTAGACTAAAAGGTTCTTAGACCTATTGAAATCACTTCATTCTGGACTCCAACCATATGGACAAAACTTGCTTGCTTACATACTTGACATCTAATTGATGAAACTTCATATGGTCAGAAATATGTAAGAAATAGCAAGACTGAATTGTGAAAGTTACAAGAACAACACTAGTCCTACTTGAAGTTATTGTGTTAATGACTAGGCTGAAATTGATTACTATCAGCTGGTAAAACCAATAATTAGACAATGTCACTTTCAGAATCTAATTATGAGATCAATACAGACTCAAATTTTTCTTTGTTTTTGGCTTTTCAGTATGCACTTGATCCATTTCAATGTAAATGCATTTTGTGTGTCACTTTTTGGAAGAATGTATTTGGAAGTTCAGCAGATCTATTATTTGACTCCTATAAAAAAAGAATGGAATTGTCAAGTGATATAAGTATTAAAATGAGTGATATGGTAAAGGTTGGTGATAGAGTCTCAGTCCATGGAAAATCAGGTATTTGTAAAGTAATATAGTTGTGGATGTACAAAAGTTTTACTGTACATAGTAACTTTGAGGGGTTCTCATGATACAACATGTGAAGGACAAAATGTTTGAGACTTTAGGCTTTTTATCAAGGGGACATTTTTATTTTTTCTGACCATGGACATCAACAAATTTTCGTCATTTTCCAATGACTAAGATTTTGGAACTGAAACATGAGCAATCAATTGCCAACAGTCACTTGATGATGACTAAACATAAAAACAATATCAACCTAATCACATGATGAAAGAACTATCTTTGCTAATGGAATTGATGCCACTTTTTCTGAGCTTCTTGGTGGTGTGGACCCATTGATATAACTTTGATCTACTAACTAACAAAAAAAAACATGTAATTATCATCAATATTTGTCATTTTGATTCATAACATTTTTTTTCTGAAAAAGGTGCGGTGAAGTATGTTGGTTTTGTAGATGATCATTCTCTTGCACCGAAAATTCATGTTGGTGTCAAACTTGATGAAAATGGTTTGTAATCTTGTTTTTATGAATTGACTTAGCAATCCAGATTGAATGTGATAACTTTTTAAATAAGTGCAGTCTATGAAAAGAAAAGTTTAAAATACTTAAATCATATATGTTTTATTTTGTAATTACTTTACATACTAATATTATTTTGTTTTTGTCAATTACAATCTATGCAAAGAATGATACATGATATGTTTCAAAAAAATTTTTTCAGTAAAATCTTTGACAAATGGAATTTATGAAGGGAAGAGATATTTTTACTGTACAACAGGCCATGGTATTATGGTACCTTACAGAGAAGTTGTCAAGTTACAACCTTATGTTAAAACACCAAGTCTTAATAATATAATGTTTCCTAGTTATAATCAAGTACGAAAGGCAAGACAAGAAAGAGAAGAAATGTAGGTTGATGGGCACCAATCAATCTTTTCAAGACAATTTTCAGGTTTCTTTTATTCCAAGTGCAAGGGTTGAAATTCTCATTTAGTAAAACTTTTTCTGAAGTGAGCATATTTTGACAGAATCCACTCTTTGGAAAAGCAATAAAGGTAGTTATGCACAAGTTTCACTTAATGTTATTTTAGAATGATGGTTGACAATTATTATTTGTTGATAGCTTCTCAAGGGTCTATTATTGTATGTTTCAGATTAGAAGCTTTTTATCGATCAAGATCTACATCTCCCAAACTTTACAGTACTCAGAATAAACACCAACTATCTCGTGTTCTTACTGCAGATACAAATGATATGGCATACAAGGTAAAATCTAAGATGTTATTTTTGTGTTTCTTCATTGAGCTCTGCTTAGAAATGGTCGTATTCATATCCTGTCTTAACTGCCAAAACTAACTAAGAGATTACAACTTTTTTTTTTAACTCGTCGAAATCGAAATTAACTTATGCAAAGTGGCTATTCGAATTGAAACTATTCAACTAATCACTTTGGTATGTTTCCTTTTTTGGTATTTGTAGGATAGACTGCAGATGCATCGTAGATGCAGTAAACATGAAAGAGAAGAAAGACAGCAATTTGAGAAAAATATGAGAGAAGAAAAGAAAGTTTTAACAAAATTGTTTGGAACTGGTGAAAGGGCAGAAAGATTAGAAGAAACTTTGAAATATTTACAAAAGGGTTATGAAAAGGGTCAAGATGAAAAAGCTCAGAACCAGAAATACAGTTTGAATTCTGACTCTGACAATGAGGAATAGACTATGTGATATCAAGATTCTATTAAAACAGATCTTATAGTTACATCTGGCCAGGACAGGAAATTTGAGGTTTTTTGAGTTATTGCCCTTGACTTAGAAAAAATACGTCAATATATATATTTATGAATAAATTCAAACTACAAATGCATTATATCTTTAAAATGAGAAAAATTCATGTAGTCACTTAAGACTCGATTATCATTTCTAAAAGCTGTCAGTAGACGTATGTTACCTAGCCTGAAAGCTATCTTTACATAGGACAAAGGACATAATTATATGGAAAAACACCTACAATAGAATGATAAAATGAATACTTTTAAAACATATAGATACAATTGTACAGATACTTTAAATAACGGAACACATTTTTATGGTATACTACCCCTACTAATTCCATAAATGGTGTTCAATTATTTAATATGATCTGCAAAGGATTTAAATCTGATGTCTGCTTCACCTGTAATACAATACAACATGTTAAATTTAAGACATTTATCCCTTGCAGCACACTGAGATTAAAATATTCTAATATACATGTATTATACTTTTTTCATAATTTGAAACAGATCAGTGGCAAGGGGTTTGACCTAGGATCAGCTGGTTTTGTTGAGGACCTAATAAATATGTATGTTTCTTTCTTTATTCTGTTAACAAAGATAAAACACTTAAAGATGCAATATAAGTAGACTTATAGTAGATGTAAAATGTAGCTATTTTGTAAGATATATACTTTGTTATGAATTTGATGATCTCATGATATTGTTCATGTTCAAAATGTGATATTTTATTGAATATATGAAAATGTTCATTTGTTTATTTAAATATTTCTGAATTCTAGCCAATATATTTTTTTTATATAAATACGGTTTTGTTTGTTTACTTGTACGTCCCAGTGATCTTTTACATCACTAGCTTATCAGCATGTGTCTAATTATGTCATTCTGAAGATTATCGTTTTGCAGTAATTTTGATTTATTCAGGGAAATAGTAGTTTTCTTTATATATACGGCTCAACAGTCTGATGGAAAAATTAATTGTTGTCTGATGGTTTGGCTTATCTACACTTGATAAGCTATACAACCGGAAGTTGTGTAAAGTGATTAAAAATAACCAAGTTGCCGCTGACTCCGTGCTATTTTTGTAATAATTATTGGGCAATTAGCTGATTAAATATCTCACAAAATACATAAGTCTCTTTTTAAACCATGGCCTACTATGGACAACAACAACGCCAAGGACCACCTGGCCCAGATCAAAACTTTCTCATGGGTGTTTTTTCAAGGTAGGCTATTATTTCTCCCCAACCCACAGTATCAATAGGCGACTATAATAGTACTGTTATAGAGAGAGTCTCTTTCTTATTCTATCAATAGTCGACAGTCGATAGAAGCAGATGCCTGTGCCATAACAACTGGGCTGCCACATGCTTGATCACTTTTTAAAATTGAAACACTGTCAGACGTCAGTGTCAGCCACTCAGTCTTCCCTTCCGGAAGATTTTCTTCAACCCATGCACTCTGACGACTTATCTGCTAAAACGGTAACAAGACAATTTGGGTAAAATGGTAACACATCATTTGCTTTTGCTTTTGGTTGGTTACTCTGTAATGGTTTCAACTAGACCTATTCACTAAGATTTGTTACCTTTTTAGTACAATGGTGTAACCTATATTCGTGCATATTATATAAGGATTCAACACCAAATTTCGACAAAATCAAAATACTGAACACTACATCGTGTTCCATAGAATTTTTCTGCTGACATGGAATCCACTAGTTTGTCATGTGACTTTGTTCACTGGAATATATTCTAACAGACACTTGGAATTCCAAGTACAGCTGGGGATTGTAAGAAAATTTGGCCGATGAAAAGTGGTAGCACAAAATTAGGTTACTTGACTGAACTAGTAAATGTGATTGAACAGCAGTGCCAGTATGAACAGGTTGTTGGTTTTAAATATATTGCTACATCATACAGAACTTAAAAACAATATTTTGGATAGGGAAATAGTTCGCATATCCCAGATAACTTTTCTGACATGTCACATGTGATTGAAAAGAGAAATATCTGCTTAAGCACTAAAAATAGAAAGCTAGTTAGTGCTTTTTATCAATAAGGCGATTTCAAATGTTGACCTAATCAAATTCATACAGCTTGTTATTTCATGTCATTAAATTTTTAGAGTTGACCGAGATCGAAGTGGTCAAATATCTGTTAAAGAATTAGGTGAAGCTCTGTCGAATGGTAAGATTTGTCTACCAAGCTACCTCCTCCCTTATTAAACAATAACCATCAACCTAAAATCTCTGGAATAACAAAACAATCTATTGAAAATATGTTTCACAGTTACTGTATTTTTGTACCAAACCTTATGCATTTTAGGTGGTTGGAATTTTAGCGCCATATTTATATAACCTTACGGGTGTCATTATCAAAAATTTTAATACCAGTATTATGATAAAAAAATCTTATGTCGATCTAATTTTTATGATTATACCCACTAACGGTATGAGCTTAAGTTTGTTTTGTTTTTTTCTATGAAATACTTTCAGAGATTTTAGGTTTGATTTCCTTAGAAATTGTTTATTCAGCATGTTCATGTTTTGTTGTCTGCTATTATTAGGATAGATAAAGATAGAAGTGGTTCTATATCAGGCAGTGAATTGGGACAGGCTTTATCCAATGGTAAGGTTGGACAAGGTCTATTAATACTGTATACAGTAATTCAATCTGAGAACTTTTGGTCATGTCTCAACCAATTGTGTCTTAACCTAACCTTTAAGACTCTTAAAGCAATTCAAAATAGGTTAAAGCTTTTCAAAATAGACTTCTATAGTGTGTCTTTGTTTATTAGAATGTAAGATTTTGAAATCAGTATCATAAGAACCATTTGGCGTGAATGATTCAAAAGGAGTCAGATCTATTACTGTACAGTGACAATTTTATCAATTTATTCTTGTAAGAAACTGCTATTAAAATGAGTCATTAATAAATTGTTTACTTATATGCAATATCATTAACAGAGTGACTTCTTTTAAAGTTTTTTTTTGATTTAAGTAGGCATTATTTTAGTCTTACATGCTTGTTATTCAGTGTGGAAATGAACTGACATTAGATCTTGACATATTAAAAACAAATATTTTCATTATTAATCATATTTATTTTTATTTGCTCAATTCATCTCAATCTTTGCACTACAATTTATTTTATCTCTTGGCGCATGATCACAATTTTTTTTATATACGGTATGCCTTTTTGTATATAAGGTTTGATATATTAATTGAATAATGTTTTTGTTTTAAAGGAACATGGACACCTTTCAACCCAGAAACAGTAAGATTGATGATAGGTAATATTTTTCTACTCTTTTATCATTCTCCTTCATTCACATAATTAATTTTTAACTTTTAAATTGAAATACTAAATAACTATTTCTCTATAGTTTTTGTTTTATATTTGAGTGCTAGCAGGCATACCTAAGGTTCTACGCAAACATATGTCGTATTTTCTATTGGTACTGTCCTGTACATACAGATAAAAATTTAGGAGATTTCTGTGTTTTTAAGGTTTATATATCTTGATATAGGTTTTCATCATAAAGATTTGAATATTATTAAGCTATTACTTGATATATATCAACTTTGATTTTTTAGGAATGTTTGACAGAGATAACTCAGGAACTATTAATTTTCAAGAGTTTTCATCACTATGGAAATATGTGACGGATTGGCAGAATTGTTTCCGTGGATATGATCGTGATAATTCAGGTTCTATAGATAAAAATGAACTGAAAACAGCTTTAACAAGCTTTGGTAAATTTTTTTGAAATATTCAAAATACAAAACAAAACAACACTTCAGTTTTAACATAGTTTACTTTTGTTAGTGATGCAGGGAGACTCTGATGGCAAAAGCATATAGTTGCTCATTTTAGAAACAATTCTCAGGTATAGGAAAAGTGGGCTTTAGATCTCCTTTTGCTTACATATAATTTTAAGTTGCTAGATGTATGCTTAAACATATGATTGAAAAGATAAAAAAAGAAAAATCTTTGTTTCAGTTTATTATCCATGCTTAATGGATGACCTTACACTAAGCTTAGTTTCATCATATCTTTTTAATACAGGTTATAGATTATCAGATAGATTTTATGATGTATTGGTGAGAAAATTTGATAGATTAGGAAGAGGAACTGTTGCCTTTGATGATTTTATTCAATGTTGTATTGTTTTACAGGTAATGTAAAGTATTACTTTATTCTTTATCTTTATGTTATCAACTCAATGTTAGGCATATTGATATTGTGATTTGAAAAGCAAGTATGGTTATGGGCAATTTTGAATAGATTTGTTTATAATTAGCATATTAATTTACATATGCCAATGATATTGACTAAAGTCTATTTAGTAAGTTAATGCTTGTAATAAAAATCAAGTTTGAATTTGAGTTTGAAGGTGTTACAATGAATAGAAACAATGAAGATTTTCTGAAAGTCAAAAATGGAAAATGCTATTTTATATTGTCGGCACCCCTGTCCGTCGGTCCGTCGGTCTGTCCATCAACATTTGCTTGTAAACGCTCTAAAAATTAGAGTTTTTAGTGGAATCAAATGAAATTTGTTATGTGTATACATATTCATAAAACGAAGATCAAGTTCGAATTTGAGCTATTTTCGACAGTTAGAAGCAGAGTTATTGCCCCTGTCCCAAAATCTTGAATATGCTATTACTCTCTTAGTTTTCAACCGATTTTGATGAAACTTAAAATGGATGTTATTGGACCTAAATCTCTATATTGCCCCAAAATCTTTCATATTTACCATCCGCATGCCGCGGTCGGTGTATATGGCTGTGGTCCACTATTTTTGTAAATGTTGGGAAATTAAAACATTTAAGACTGTTAAATGAAAATAACCACATGTTGACTATTTAACTACTTTGTGACTATTAGATGCAGAGTTTTTGTAATTGATTAAATTATTATTATTTTATATGTGTATCAGGGACATTGATAGCATCATTTCCATTTTCAATCAGACGTCTTTTGTTTCTGTAATTCCACTAAAACTTAGTGTGTGATATTGTTACAAAATCGAGCAGGGCCTTATGTGATTAGTGAATGGTGCAAACTGATTCTATCAGTGTCCCTGATATGCATACAAATTTTAGGTTTCAAACCTTTTCATCTAATACCACTAAACATGTGTATTTATATATTCCAATTGAAAATTCCAAAGGTTACCTAATTTCATCACCCTACTTTCACTAGTGATTTTTCAGATTTTATTAAGCTTGTTATACAGTCTGCATACAATTCAATATATATCTCACTGGTCATGCTGTGATACAGTAAAGTCATATACCATTTAGTACTAATGTCCAATTGTAATGAATAACTTATCTCATTTCAGACTCTAACACAATCATTTAGAAATTATGATACAGATCAAGATGGCTGGATACAAATTGGTTATGAACAATTCTTAACTTTAGTTTTCAGTATCAAATCCTAATATTGTATTATATTGGTATTACAATATGAGCTGTGGTGTATGCTCAAATTTGACAAATACTTAGTTGATTATTTTTATTACATTTGACCTAAATTTTATGACTAACTATCTATTTCCTTGAGTTTTAAAATTTTCTTTAAACTTATATGTATTTTTGCAATATCTTTTTATAATTGCATAATTATGATGTCCAAATATTTTGAAATATTTATGTAAAGTTCAGTTTGTCTTTGCGTTTTGTATTATTGACTAATATTGTTGGCTGTTATCTGAACCAGTTTATAATATTTCAATAATCATCATGAAATAATGTGAATGTATTTTGTAAAAGAGATAACTGATTATATTAACCATAGATTGCAGTAATTAAGATTGATTTAAATGCAGATCTATATGTTTCTGTTTGTGTATATTTTTATGCCAGGTCGTCCATGATCAGTGGTTTGTAATTCACCATGATTCAGAAGTTGTTATAATATAAAACCATTTAAATACCCTACTCACATATTAGGAATTCTGGGTTCATTGACTTGTATTTTTAGCCTGCATTTGATATTGATAATGGATAATATAGCTTAGTATGCATGCCATTACATAATGCTGTTTTAGATTTTTTTTTTTTTTTTTTTGAAAAGTTAAATATAATTCTACACATAAAGAGTAGCAGTAGTATATTTATATAATTATTGGGATGCAGCCTTCGGTTTCTCATTTTGGAAATATTATATTTTCAAATATTAATTATTAAATGTGACATAATAAGCAAGATTGATTGCTTTTAGCTGTCTGATATTAAGTACTGAACATTTGGGTGTGACATTAATCCATAGTTTAATTTCTCATCCTATATATTTCATATTTTCATGTACACAAATATGAATAAATTTTCTTATCATTGCCTTTGTGTATTATCCAAACCACTGAAACTCGAAGACCATATGATAAACCTGGACCCTATCTGTAGCTTCAATAATATTAAAGGTGCCCTGAACAAAAAAAAAGTGGAGAAGAGGTCAAACTATGAAACATTTTTATACATTTTTTTATTAAAAAATATCAGAATAAAATTTAAGAAAAAAGACAATCATAAAATTACATAGCACAAATTTTCACTTAAAATGTTCCATACAATTTAATTGGACAAAGTTAAAATAAATCTTTACTATCTACAAGATGGAAGTATCAACTCTGTTTCTAAGGTTGGTGGTGGTAAATTTCTAGAACAGTATTTTAATTTATTAGTTGCCATATAAGGTTCAAAATTATGCAATCTGAAAAAAAAGTATACATATTCATGTAGCAATTTGTGGAATAATGTGATTTTGATTTGGTGGTTGTAGCACACAATACTACATAAAAAGCTTCAATCATAGCACAAGGTAGGTACATAATTCATTATTTACTAACCTTGACGTCATACACCGATCAGTGACTGGAAAATAACTTCTTAAAGCAAAAACAAATTCTCGGTGAGAACATTGAGAATTTAGACCACAGTCAACACGTATTTCACAGGTAGAAAGGTTGATGTGATCAGCTCCAAATAAATTTAAAGAGAAGATTTTATCAACCTACTTGTTTTTGAATATAAAATCTGTTACACCACCAACAAATTGACTGTTTGTATCATCAATTTCTTGGCCTAGACTTAATGAGTATTTGGTACTTTTATCAACTTCAACTGTCGCAAACCAACCTGCATCATCACTACTATAGCTGATACTTCTTACTCCATCTTCTATCTCTAATATACCAATCTTTACACTGAAAGATAACAAATTATGCTAATACTATCAAAATGTTGTCAAAAAACCTCGAACTCTTTAGCATTTCAGAAAAAAGGAAATCTTAAGAGTAGACAAACCTATTTGAGAACAATCAATGTGGTAAATGTGCATTTTAATCAGATTAGATATAGTAAACGTCAGAGTTTAGTGTTTAAACGAGCAATTGTGAGCAAAACAATAGACATTGTGTGCGCCGACAATATTACTCAACAGTTAAAAGTGGGCGTATGACATTAACCGATAACACCACCCGTATGTAAAAGATTATACACATAAATGGAATTGCGTTCAATAATAGGAAATCATGAAACTTAAAGGAAACTTACACTTCCTCATCGGCATCATCTTGTATGACTAACCGGACAAACGTCTTATTTGACGGAAATTCGATTTTATCCTCAAATGTTGTTAATGTTTCCAATATATCTAATTCATTATCTGCTACCGATACTTTAAGATCAAACTTCTGCATAATATGATTAACAAAGAATTAATGAAGATCAAGATACCAAATAATGATTGACTGCTGCTATAACAACCTGCTTTATGATTTGTTAATGTGTCGTCCCTTAGAAATGCCCCAGCTGTTGACTTCGATCTCTGAATGGAAAATGCTGTTCTGTTCATTATTGCACCTTGGTCTTGAGTAAAACGTTACAGTTTGTTATGTGAAGCCACAATATGGTGGCGGTAATGTGGTTTTAATTTTGCTTTTAAAAATATATTCTCTAATCCTTTTTTTGGTTAGGCCTACTTAAACACTACCGACCCGGCATTGTCAGGCCCATATCTTGATGTTTCCCCAAAACATCTATTTCCTTTATATACTATGATTTGTTCAATTTATCTCTTCCCCCACTGCCTCTCATCTAAATATATCAAACTATGTTCAAAATTTACCTACCGAATCTTTAGTAAAATGTAGTAATGGCCCTTTGGAGTTTCTTTTTATAGTTATTGCAACAAAATATACTTCTGTTAAATCATTGAACACAACAGGAGAACTCCATTCGCTAAATTCCACACAATTACCCCACACCTGTAAAAAAAACATTCAACCCTTGTTGATTTAATGTGACATGTGACTTAATTATTCTAGTCGAAATAACTGTTAAATGTAAGGATAACCAACTGGAAGAAAAGAGTCAGGCCTGATAACAATTTCATTTCGTTATCATTTTTTTGGTCGATACGCTGTTAAAATATGGATATCGCTGGGACTAGTTGGGTTTGCCTTTGGCTTTTAAGGTAACTTTTGTGATATCACAATAATATTATTTATTTATTTAATATAACTTAATGTGTTAGTTATGTAATATTCTTGTTATTTATAGATATATTTATATGATATAACTTACAGCTTGAGGTAAACAGTGTCCTAGATTAATATTTCTATAATCGTTTACTTCAAATACATTTATTACATTATTATTAATCTGTACATTCTTTAAACATCCAATTAGACTTCTGTAAATACAATATAATCAATAGAACGATCAAGTAGAATATATCAGTAGGATATATAAAGGTTATATCTAGTAGGTTATATCCCACTCTTTGTTATTTTCTACCGGAATCTAAACAAATATTAACTTTTTAAATACTTTCCTTCGAGAGCATTGCATCGAGTAACAATTAAATGGGTATGGTTTTATACTATTTAATTTAGGTCTGGGAGGGTTAAAATTGATTTGAAAAGAGTGGCCGACTCATATGGTCACTCCAAATGGCAGAGGCAATATCTTGAGAACTGTATCGAACAGTAATGATGTTTAATGTTTAAAACACATCACAAGAAGTATAAATACTTACGGATATGAGAGTTGGTCAGTCGGTTCTTGTCCATTATAACCACCTAATAATATTCCATCTCGGTTAATCTGCTGACGTCTCTGTTGTTTTATAGAGAATAAACCTTCTATACCATCTAGGAAAGGGTAGGTTGTACCGCCTCTATACTCTATCTGCATTCAATACAATTACTATATATTATTATAGGGGTAAAATGTTAAAAATACAACCTCTACTCTGGCGTTTCTATGAGGAAAGGGAGAGAGGGGGGAGGCTGGGGGAGGTTGGCCAGGCTTTTCACTCTATACCTACAGTTTCAAATTTCTTATCATTGTCTTCTTAAATGCCCGGTCTTGTTAAAACTGAAAACTGGATAAAAAAAAGGTAATACCCTCAGTTTGTGAAACTGGTCATTATTGACTAGTTTTTGTGTTTCTAATAAACTTGATTCTCGTGTTGTTGTTGTGTGTATCCTCAACCTTCCTTTAGACAGCGCTACTTCCAGCTGAAATCTCTAAAAACAAAAGAATTCTTTATAAAAAAAAGTAATGGACAAACAATAGATATGAAATTATGTTTTGCTACAGCCTACTTTATTTCGAGACCTTCATGGTTCTGAAAAATTTTCTATCGAAGAGCATAATTATAATTTTGCTTTTCTTCACCTGATATTTTTCGTCTCCATTTTAAGCTCAATGTCATTCTTATTACGTTAACTTTTTAACCAATCTAACCATGTCACGCAGGGCGCGTTTCCTGATATAAATATTGAAATATGGGATAGCAAAACTTATATGACAGCCTTAATACGATAGGTTTCGCAAAATCCCAAAATTTGTCACTATTATCAAGAAATCTACAATTTGTTGGTTAAAAGTAAAATCATTAGAACGGAACTGTTGTAGAAAAAGGGACATCGATATAACTGCATTGATGTAATATAAATTATTACTCGTCATAGAATCTAATTCTATTGGTACTGAATGTTAGATAGAGATAGAGGGTTCTGTTAAAACATAAAACAATATAATTATAACCATACCCTTGGAGCATGAAATACAGACATTATAAAAACTGATTCTTGTTTAGTTTTAAATTCTAGTGATACATTGGTAACTTGTGTACGATCCAATATTTTAGCGGGAAACTCTATAAAACCATCACCTTCAAATCTCATATTTTCTATCGAGTTATATTGTGGATAACTAAAAAAAAAATAACTTGAGAAAATGAACAGTTGATTATACTGTACAGTGAAATAGTCTGTATATCCGATCTGTACACAATAAACATGTGTAAAGGTATCTTATTCTAGGATAAAGAAATGGGAAGAGTCGTAGGACGAAATTACGATCCTTGTTGACTCGCAAATTGGAAACTCTGCTTGAAAAATAACAAAGGGCGGCGTCTTTATTTCCATAATAATTATTGCGATCACTGCCCAATCTACTATTGTGGTAGTTCGATTGTACTATTATTTGGCCCTTCCCTAAAAAGCCTCACATGAGATCAGAATCAAATCTGGCACTAATAAAGTCACCCTGATCGTATCTTACCAATGAGTATCACAAGTTTGAATAGTATCACTACTTGTTTTAAGATATAATGGTACATGGTTACCATTGACTAGTAATGATGAGATACAACCAGCCCACTCTATTGATGGAGTCTGCAAAAACAAATTTGAAGTGAAATTGTTGAGTGATTATCCTTTATGTTCACAATTTGATTGTAACTTGTACAATATTCCTTATATATACATTTATATATTCAAAAGATCGGAATAAACGTACAAACGTTTAAAAACTGTCTGAAAAAAGTATCAGTTTCTTTTACTGACAGTTGTATGATCTGAAATAAATCTGAAAACAGGCGTCTTTTGTGTAATTCTGTGTAATATAATATCTCAGAATAGACAATCATCATTTTAAGATAAAAACTTACTGATGTTCCAAAGAAATTTTTAAGTGTGGGATCTCCTCCAATATAAACTTCTTCCGGATCACTTCCAAGTACTTCAAGTGTCTCCAAACTCTTAGTTACATTGTTGGTTTCAACAGCACCGTTCACAACAGAGGTTACAGACAAAGTCAAATGATGACCAATTCTAAATGAAAATATTCAAGATGAATGTTGTCTATCATTTACGAAAAATCGACTTGACAGTCAAACGCTATGAAGGTAATGCTCATTAAGTTGTACTGTACATGGTATGCTATCGTTCATTTAATATTCCAAAAGATAGTTCATTTTTATATGATATGCAATGTGACGGTTAACTGTTTATAATCTATTAGTAAAAGTTCTTACTGTTAAAATGCTCAATACATCAATTGGATAGCGATGTAGAAATATTTGTATTATTTATAATTGTTCAGATTATATATCTTCAGAAAATTACCTCTTAAATTTGACAGTATACCATTTTTCGAGCTCCAGTGTTTGGTCGGAACTTAAGTCGCCAATGTCCGTATCCTCTCTCTTTATTTGAATCAGTAGTTTCCCATATTCCATTCTCAATGTAACCTGGAACATATATTTTTGAGTCTTATAAACTTTGACCCAGAATCTTTAGAAATTTTAGTCTGATAAAAACTTTAACTTAAGATTGAACTCCTCAAGGATGTGTGTATCATCAACTTAAATTTGTATAAAGTTTTTGAAAACATAAACTTGCGAATTTTAAAGCAGAACAAGTGCTTATCACCGACTTACTGATTGATCACCCTTGAGCACCACTATAATACCATCAGCTACAGTTGGTTTGATACACACTTCTATTGATGTTACCATTGATAATTCATCTGATCTACCTTCTATATTACTCTTTATATAATTTGTATTGTCAACCGTTACTGGTAACTATAACCATCATCAATTACAATTAATTACATGTAGTTACCAGAGAGGAACAAACCTTACGGCAAAGTAGAGCAAACAACACAAGCGAAAACAAGTATGATTAAATAATAAATTAAAACTCATTTAAAATGATATATCTAATATTGTTGAATTAGTTAAGAAGACTTGAAAACAATATAAGATCAAGAATTACCTGTAGAGAAGATAAAACGAATCTTGCTTTGTTAACCTTTTCTTTTAACTGAGCAATATCCGATCTCATCTTTCTAATTCTATCCTGAACATTTTCACATTCTACTGGAGCTTCTCGCCGCAGTTGTTGATAGGATTTTATTTCATCTTTTGCCAAAGAAACTGAAACAAAATCGCTTTAATATTGTGGTTTTCAATCCTGGATGTAAATGATCTCTTATTTCTGTCGACCAGATGTGAACGGATAGCGGCCTTTTAAGGACCATAACGTCAAAAATGACCCCTCTCTTTATAATGTCTTTCATTCGTATTTTCTTTTAATTTCTTTTCATTTTCTATATTTCTTTTATTGATTTTTTGTTTATTATTTTTCTTTCTCAATAAAAATAATCATCAGCCTACCTTTCGTAATAGTAGAAGTGAAAGCGCCTTCGGCACCAGTATCAACATTGCCATTATCACCATCAGCACTTTTACCACTCTTTTTAGACTGCATTTCTTTAACTTTCTTTTCAGCCTTTGGTAAAGCAATGGATTGAAATATAAACATACACATAAATTTTTTTTTTTTTTTTTTCTTTTACACAGAAATACCACATCTCTTGGCAAATCAACCTTAAGATTGCATTATATTTAAAGCAGTTGTAGCGGACCTAAGAGTGAGCACATATATTTGAGACCTACCTTTTCAATTGCTTGTTGACATTGACTCTGTATGGATTCTACTTGCTTGTTTATTACAGTAGTTTTAGCTAACACAGTTGTATGTATACGAAGAAATCTAGAAAGCTCTGTTTCATATGTTTTATTGAATGATTTGAATTCTCTAATAAAGTTGTTGGAGATTTCAAGATTCACTTTGGTATTTTCCCAAACTTTACTCTTTTCTGAAAACGAGTTAGAAGTCTATTGAATAATTTAGAATTTGCCTTACTATTGGCATAAAATATCAAATATCATTTTCAACTGAACCTAATAGGGATAATCTTGCGATGTTCAAAGCTGACTGATAACATGACGCTGCTTTGAGATTGAACCTTCATGAACGCAGTTGTTGAAGAAATAACCAATAACTATTGATGTTCTCTTTTATAGGAGGTTCAAAATGTATATCCGAAGATCCAAGGTGTTAATTAAAATCAGCTTGAAAAAATAAAAATACAACCTATACCTTTAACGTTCCGACGAGCAGAATCAGCAGACTGTAACAAATCTAAAGAAGACTGTTTTCTCGAGGCACTCACTTGGTGAAGTTTGTTCCCTGAAAGAAAGTGATATGATGTATCGTACAAACAGATAGATTAATCTCTATTTAAAAACAGGGATGAAATATTATTATGATAATAAAGCCGATAGCACTATGCTCTTTACAAATAAAAGTATTGAGGTCTATAGTTATACAGATTAAATTTTTCTTACCAAATTCTCTTAGAATTTTATGCCTGTTTTCGTCTTCTTTTGTTTCCATATCCCCTTCAAAATCAAATTCCATATCAATAGGCTCATTACTATCAATATCCATATCTCCCGATCCTTCCATAGCACCGCCTCCACTTCCAAATATCATATCTAAATATTCCAAATAGCATATCTAAATATTCCAAATATCATATCTAAATATTCCAAATATCATATCTAAATATTCCAAATATATTCTAAATATCATATCTAAATACATCTGTATATTCCAAATATTACATCTGTATATTCCAAATATTACATCTGTATATTCCAAATATAATATCTGTATATAACAAATATTATATATATGATGGATATCTAAATATTCCAAAACACTGAAAACAGTATCAAAGATTTGAAAAAGCAAAAAGATTCGTAAGCTCAATCTAAGTAGTTTTCGACGTTGCAGTAATAAACAAATATTGTGGTAAACATAACATAAACATACCATTACAATCGTCACCTACACTGTCTCTATATATACAAGGGATGTAAAACTCGGCATCATATTCTATTTCATAACTGATCATAGCAATTACTTCATATAGTTTCTACAATAGTAAGATAAAAAATAATTTGGGATACATGTATTAGGGATATTCTGTTTCTATGGCTGTAATTCTGTCAAGACAAGCTGCTTAACAAAATGTTTTTAGGATTTTGTTATAAAATAGTTACCTTGAGGCTTGGGAGTTGGGGCTGCCAGAGGCCTCAAGAAGCTAACGGATTTCAGATGGCTGAGATAAACTTTGAGCATTTCAAAATAAGACCACTCAGGCTTGAGAGGGCCTGATTATTGTCTTTCTTAATTCATATATCTACCTATATTATTTTCAATTCAAATTAGATCGGAGAATATATGGACTCTACATATCGAAAAGGTGATTTTTTTTTCAGAAGAACCAACTACCTTCATTGTAAGTATAATATGTCGAGTTAATCCACCGACAGAACCTGATTGTTTTCTCATATTCTTTAGATCGACATTTTCACCCATCCGTATCAATGGTGTCAACAACCTAGAAAAAATTTAACAAAATTGATTAAAAAAATCATCGTGTTGTTATTCGAAATTTGCGTCAAAATATGATATTCTTAATCAAGAAGTGAGTAATAAAACAATGATCAAATTTCATTTCTTTCAATAGGGTTTTATTAGTGAAAGCGGACTTCACAGAGAGCACTTCATATCCTGTCTTCAATATTAAGATTAGATTTGTACGATACCTTTCAGCATATTTTGATATTTCTTCCAACTTTTTAGCATGTTTCTTTGACTTTGATATTAATTCATTTACATCGTTTGATAATGTTATCTGAAAACAACTAAGAAAATGAGCTAAACTCTCCTAGATTTTAATCTATGAGGGCTGGTAGAACACGTAAATGGTTTTCATTTATTTATAGAGATGCATACGACACTGGCAATTTCGAATTATGAATGGTCGATTAGTCACCACCATTTTGCACCCGGGGTAATGTTTTCATCCCCTAAAGTAGAGATCATGTCAGCATACATCTGTGTTGGAGTACAGATTGTTGCAGGTACATCACGAATGCTCTATATCCAGTTCTTACTTCACTTTCTTGTTATTACAATTGTTAGGTTCAAAAGATGGTTTATTGACAATATTATAATACTGCAAATCTTATTATTAGTTAAACCTGTTGGTGGTAAATGTTTTACATTTGAATCAAAACTAACGCAATTGCACGTAATTTAAACAATATAATACAGTGGTGTAACCTATTTTCGTGGATATAAGGATTCAACATCGAATTTCGTCAAAGTTAAAAAAACGAAATGTCTTAGATGTTTCCTCAGAAATTCTACAAAATAATTAAAATTGGTTTGTTTCGATTTTCTTTATGAATTCTTCACTTTGACCCATATTTCATGAGCAACCAACTCGGCAACGGCCGCAGAATGCGTCACTTATTTTCGTGTACAATGTTTGAACTATAAATATGTCTAGAAAAACACGTTGTATGGATACCGGGTGGTATAATTAACTTCTCTTAGTATTTATCTTTAATATCAATTCATTATAACTAGTGACAATTCCTTCAAAGAACCACGATTTAAAAAAAAATAGTGACTGACAAAATAAGATACGTAGCGTGATTTATTGCTAAAAGTCACTGAAACAACATCAGAATATGGTCCACTTTGTGTTCCATTGAAATTTTTTGCTTACACGGAATCCGTTACTTGATCACGTGACTTCATTCGTTGGACTACATTCTAGCAGACTACACTTGGAATTCCGATTACGGCTAGGGATTATAAGGAAATTCGGCCAATAAAAAATGGTGACGTTTGATAATAACTGAAATCCGCCATTTTGTATTTGTCAAAGTATACATTAATACATTTTACCTTGCTTGCAACTACTGGATTCATTCTACTAGCTGATATTGTAGAGAAAACCCATGTTTATTAAAACAAACTAATGCGGAGGTCGCGCAAGGTCGCTCATGTAAATTATTAATCCTTTCCGGAAATCCACGAATAATAGGTTTCCACGAAATTAGGTTACTCGACTGTACCAGACAGATGAAAATCAATCAATGCTAGAAGGCATACCCTGTCAGTTACAGGAGCGTCAGATTGAACTACCAGAGAGACTGGAGCCAACAAACCACCATCAACCCCACTCACTGTTCGCTTTCTCTTTCTGTCTTGGGATGCGATCAAATTACCCTGTAATGGAAAGTGATGGGTCATAGTCCACATACTGTTTTTTTTAAAAAAACACTCGTTTATTATTGTTATAGGTATGAGGGGTTGAAAAACTATAAATAAATATTTGACAGTATTTAACCCTATGTTATGTCAACAATATGGTTTTAAAATGTTTCAAATTTGATTGTTATTACAATAATGGAAAGTTTTAAATTTTAACCGCGTGAATCATGAACTAATTTTGAGTGATTGATATACCTTATAGACAATGTGCCGAATCAGTGAAGCAGCTTTTTTCTCGAAGAATTTAGAAGGCTCAACGAAAAAGTGTCTTAATATTACAATGAAAGGCAGTTGTGACATTTCTCAGATAAACTTTTTCTGTATAATATAAGTTGACATTGCTTCGAAAAACATGAGTTTTCCAGTTTCCTGTTTCACATTTTGCAAACTTAAGTACCCGATAAAAAGAAACTTACTCTGGTATTTATTGTGGCAGTTCTTATAACATCTCTAGCATCTCTTAGTTGCATTTTACTAGCAGTTAATAACATCTGTACATCCGTTACTAAGTTCTTAAAAGCAAACAATAATCATACAATACAGGTTCCTTTTAACGACAATGAAAACAAATAAAGGATACAAATTCATTTTCAAGATTAAAATAAAGAAACCTTTATTTTCTTAAATATCAACTCTTCAAAAACATTTCGATGGTGTGAACAATGATGAAATATCAATAAAAAGACAAACGAACCCGATAGCGGTCATGTCTTCTTAAAATAACAGACTTCTTAAACTCAGATTCTAATTTCAGTCTTGTCTGGTTTGCTATGTATATTATATCAATCAATTGGTTCTGTTCAAAAGTATCTCCTAGATTTTCTTTTATTTGGCGAAGACGATCTGCTAACTGTTGACTCTTCCTTCAAAACATAATTATTGTGATAAGTAATGTAAAATAAGTATTGTCATTAGTGCTATTGAGGACTGATGAACTTACCATGAAATCGATTTTGTCAAGATTAATCGACAGTTATATTATGATTTCTAATCGTAGTTTTTATGCGAGTACTACATAGTAAAAGCTTGCACATTTATCAACCAAGGGGTGCTTGACTTTACTTACATTTTCATCATCTTTACATCATCAAATAGTTTCTGGTAGTTTCTAAATTCACGAGAAAGATTTTGAAACGTTTGACCATTGTTTAGGTATTGTCTTGAAGTTTCAGTGTTAAAACGAGGTTGATTATCTTTCTGTCGCTGATGTGAACGTATATAAATATTCCGTGTAAGTTTTGTTACATCTAGAACTGAACCTAATAATATACAATATACAATATATATAGGCTATTAGTTCAACAAGAAAGTAGATTTTGGAATCTTGATAGGTGCAGACGTATTCTTGTCTTGTTTTTTTTGTTGTCACATATCATATTGGACAATAAGTAGGCACATTTTATTGAGGTTGATAAAGATATTTGATAACTATGTTTATTATTATATCCTTTTTGGCAATATTTTTCTACCAAGCTACAGACACTTCCTGCCTTGGTAGTCTGCTGCCTATTTTGTGCACATTAATTGATTTGGACATCACTTACCATATACTATGTTATTACTACTGATAATGTCTTGTAATAATTCTCGAACACCATTCATCATTACAAATCTTGTACTATTATAGGCGTGTTGCGTCACTTCCATAGCCTAAAGTTCAGACAAATGAAAGAACAGATTCATTATTACAAACCAGCAAAGCCTATCGATAACAATATCCTTTCTAACTTACAGATGTGTTTTTTTTTTAAACATATGTTGCTGCACGATGAAAAATGCAGTCGACTTTATTTGCATTTATTGTGCACTCGAAAAAGTATGCTTACCAGTACAAAATATTAGAAAATTATAAGGGTTGTAAAAAAAGGTAAGGTAAATTTATATTTTCATAAAATAATGCAAAAATTAAAATATAAAATACATGTAGGCCTAGTTTAATGTGTATAATGTATAGTTTCGGAAAACAAAAATGAATCGTCGTCAAAATATTTGATTTACCAGCCGATAAAAATCAATCCGACTTCTGGCTACCATAAATTACACAAAAACGGACAGTTATTAATAATAACATCATTTATGTACACGTCAACAATGGTCTGAGATTCAGCTTTATTTGCTTGTTTCCTTGTAAAGCAAATATTTAAACGACTTTGACACTTTCCACTAAGCTATTGGAAGCAAAAATGCAAAAAATAAAAAGTTATTCAAATATTCAAACATTGTAACAAATTTTTAGAATCAAATTAATAGTTTACCTCTGAAGCTTAAAGTTAGAGCTGCTTAGGCATCTAGTGTTACGTCTCAGGCTGCTTAGACGACTAAGGCTACTGAGAGTTAAGAAATCATAAATACCTGGTGGATATTGCAGTCTATATAAAGATCACAAACCTGGTCTGCTCTCCAACTAATTTTATCAACCACTACATCCATAGATCTTATCAAAGACCTCATAGGTCCTTGTATTCTATTTACGAACTTCTGTTCCTGGAAGAAATGGCATGAAAAGGGGTTTTAAGTCCTAGAACATTCTTCGTTTGGGAGAAAAAAGGCAAAAGAGTTCAATTCATGAAACTTAAAAGGAAATACATTCCAGTGCCAGAGTGCATGCTTTTTCGATGAATGATCTTTGGTATTATTACATTAGACATCACAAGACTTCGACCATTAAACCGTTGCTGTGATTAACTGTTTTTTAATTGTCAAAACCAAATTAATTTGTGAATGCGACAGAGATCACAATCTAGGGAAATTAGCTGTGTTTCTGCATATTTGACAGCTGATGGAAAGGTTCCAACCAGGTTGTCATAAACTATCATGTGGGCGTGACTCGTGTGTCATTCTGCTGAACAAACAAACAAACAAACTATAACTCGTAGTTGTATACAATGTTAACTTTCGCTTTCATTTACAAGTAGTTAATTGTGTACAAGTTTTACAGTCACGTTTGGAAAACACTAGTATATATAAGAAAGGTATTTTTAAAGTGTTAAGAAGAATATAAATGCTATAGTTAGGTAATATTACACTTCACGTCAAAAAAAATTCCTCAATGAATTAACATAACTTAACATTGTACAAGCGCTTTATATAGATTTAGAGTGATCAAATGGTTACATTTACTTACATTCTGTATTCACAAAAAAGGAATAAAAAGGCATGTCGAATGTCAGAAAATAACTTACAAATTTGGAAAAGAATGGAATTATTGATTAGTCCAAGTAAAACAGAGCACAATAGCTACGGTGTGAAACAAACAAACTTCAATTTAAAGTTATTGATAAAGCGTTAGTAATATAAGGTTTATCATACTTACCACATTATCCAATCGTCTGAAAGGTTTGTAAGGCTCTATATTAAAGTAATCTAGTGAAGAACCTTTTAAAATCTTTTCCGACTTAGTCTCTTTGTCATCAAGGAACACAAAATCATCTTGGTCTTTTTGTAAATGATTAGTATGTTTATCTTTGTCTTTCTTTCTTCTTCCTGATGGAATCGCCCTGTGCTCGCCCAAGCCTGCTTTGGATACTGGTTTCTCTTTGAGATCATCTTCAAAACTAAAGTCATCGAAATCATTTTCCGAAGATGTTATCCACTCACGAGTCTTCTTGCCATTCACAGATATCCGAAATAAAATATGCAATGGTGATTTGCCCCGACTTGTATTGACCTGTGTTTTCTTAATTCTCTCAGTAATTTTTCTTTCATTATGTTGAATTTTATGACGACTGTGCCTAATTTTCTTTGAGTTTGCATCATTTTGTGGGTGAAAAACTTTACAATCTAAAAATACAAAGGGTTGATATATTGTTTTAATTCATTTCTTGCTTGATATCTATAGCAATCCCAAATAACTTTATTTTACTGAAATCTGCAAACTTATATTGTAGCAAGTTTGAATAGTTTTTAAACATATGTATGCTTCTCATAATAATTTCAGTATGCTGATAGAGATAAATGGCCAAGCCAGTTCATAGATAGAAAAATAACCGACTTTTTTTTGTCGACAATTATCAAACTTCAACAGATTTTTACAAGTCATGTTCACTAATGTTTTTGTTGTAGACATTTAGATCCTTTGTTAACTTTACAAAATGGTGTCAATGTACAAAGAAGCCTTTTTATGTTACAAATTACTCGTACGTTATTTAAATCATTGAGAAATGTATGTGAATGAATGGGTGACGAGTGGGTGGGAGGCTCTTGTTATACATTATTATTCCATTCATTATTTTATAGATCAGGTGACAATCACGAGATGTATGTCAGGAGATGTTTTAAGGTCACAATGTATATTTAGTGACTTAGGGATTTATGTGTCGATATTGCAACTGTAAGAATTGTCAGCAACTAATTGAGTCAAAACCAACGGCATCTGAGAGAATCGCAAATGTTAGTTGGAATGATACTGCTTTTGCCTGAAAAGTCGCAGTTTTTCAGTCTAGTTGGTTTTCCTGTGATTCACATAAAAAGTTGCATCAAGATCTTACTGAGTTCGAAATGAACTATCGTCCACCAGGAAGTTTATATCAAACAACTAAATAACCCCAAAGTTTTAACTCATCCACCATTAACCACCAGGATTAAAGATGGTTCCCTTCTTTTCAAATGAAAATGCTAATACTTATAAGAATAGAAGTGGGGGTGTTCTAATGACTAAATACCAGTTTGTCTCACACGTCCATAATTACATCATTATTAGCTAAATTAGAAGAGAATTACCAACAGAATTCCAATGAGAGTTTTTTTTATTATCAGACATACATGGACATTTGTGATTGGTTAAAATGCTTTATTATGCAATAAGAACATAATAATATGATTAAGAATACATGATAATTCATTAGAAACACCAATTAATCAAATAGTTTTCTTAATTTGACACTAAAAGATAAGAAAACCCATCTGTAAGGTGGCAGATGCAATAAGTACTGTGTCCTACAATTTTAGCTCTAAAAAATACCCTATGTTCTTGACGAGTATATGCTGGGAGATCGGGTATGTTCCAAATCAAACTGTCAACATCTTTCTCCTGCCCCTTAATGGTGACATGGTATGTGATGTTGATTGTTGATTCAATATTTATAATGAGATATTTATGAATACACTAACCCACTTGCTTAATTTAGTAAAGTTGTACAATAGGAATGCAAGACCGAATATATGTGATTATTGAGATTAAAGCCTTGCCTTCCAAAATCAGCCCAGCTTTCATATACAGCTTATCATTCTGACGATCATAGTCAACGTCATAGGTGTAATAATGAACAGGTTTAGAATGTAATACCTGTGATAATGACCATAGAATATTTATTACTGTAATATAATCGCTTTGAACATTGACGTATGTGGTGTAAAGGTCTAAAAAATACAGATAGTTAAACCCTTATTGTCTTTAGCATACCATTTGAAAGAACAGGGTTTTATATATTTTCTCACTGGGTCGATAGTGCTTCACATCGCATCTTTGACCAAGAAGACTCTACAAAATTTATGTCTGGGAAGATCGATTAACTTGTTGGTCATCGCGACTTGTGTGAAAATATACCTTTAACGTTGTATACAGAAATACTTTTAGTGATTGTATTTTGGCCTTCCTTCAATACTTGGGCTTAATATGAAAAAATGCACTGGCTATCGCCTTTACATGTGACATTGGGTCATATATTGTTTTCTCTTGCGTCAATCACCGTCTGACCTAAATACCTATTGTTTTAGTTTTTAAAAAATAAATGTGGGAAATGGTTTAATGTCACGTACTCATCATGTACCCACGGTGAAGTGAATTTCCTCGCTGTTAATAACTTCGAAAACTTCCCATGTATCTGTCAAACATCAGCCAACTCGATTGATCAATGTTAGTGTTTTAAAACTATATGCGGGTGTTTTAAAACTATATGCGGGTGTTTTAAGACTATATGCAAGTGTTTTAAAACTATATGCAGGTGTTTTAAAACAATGTGCAAGTGTTTTAAGACTATATGCAAGTGTTTTAAAACTATATGTAAATGTTTAAAAAAAAAGGCAATTGTGGCTGCTTTAACGAACAATATTGTAAAGTAACATGTTCAAATACACTACGCAGAATGGATTGAAATCAATATGTGGATCTGCCATATTGTCCAGTGCACTGGTACAATTCAACCATCCATATTTTTAAGTTTTCACTCTTTAAAAGCTATTTGGTCAAGATCACTATCAAGTCAATTAAAGAAGTGTTTATATTGTGATTGAAGTAATGGTCGAGTGGAAACTAAGATCAATAAACTTATCTTTTACTATACAATGATTTCCAAACTACAAAGGGTCTACACAAATATAAAACACAGGTATACGAGGACTGGTGTTCAATGACAAGATCTTTACAATATCTGTGTACTTGTACCATAATCTTGTTGAAAATAAGTTAACATTCTTTTTTCAACTAATCCCACAATTTTTTATCCGTTAAAATCAAACTTTCAGTTTTCCTGAAATTAAACATACCGAGGGAGTTCATATAGCCGTCACTTTCAAACCATTCACGTCATGATATCGGTTTTAAAGGTGAAAATGAAAGTAACGACAGTCTAAATATGTACATCAATATGTTTTTGGCAGTATTGGTGAATATGATCAAGCTCTTTCGATGGATTCATCTAATTTTCCTTTTGGAATTCAATCTACGTCGAGAATCTTTTAATGTTTTAATGTTTTAATAATTTTAGAAGAAAACTTTTTTCAGGTGAAAGATATGAACGTTATGGTTACGTCAAACAGTTGAATTTTACTTTACAGCTGTTATTTCGCAATCTAAAATGACCCTCTCCCTTTTGAGATGCGTAAAATTCACAATAAATCGTGCTAATGTTTGTTAAGCTAAGATTCAATACACGCGTCATGCGGACATAAATGACCCTTGCGGATCCGTCATGCGTCAAATATGATTTCATATGTGCGTTAAACGTATGCGTTATCTTTCTTTTGACACATAGACTTCTGGGCAGATGGATGCTCTGGTGCTTAAAAAAGACAGGGAATCCCCACAAAATACGTCACATTTGGGAGATCTCCGCGCGGAAAGGCGTCCGGATGCGTCAAAAATCGCTACACCCGGCGATTTTTTTTTTGACGCATGACAGAGACCATTTGACGGATACCGCTTCCGCATTTATAGAATCATACCCTCTTAAACCAACCATTTCGATTTTTAACGCATGACGGATGACGCATGACGGATCCGCATGACACGTATATGGAATCTTAGCTTAACTCTCCACAGGCGATAATCGTCTAAGGGTAAGGGTCGGTAGGTTTCGGACTTCAGTTCTATCTGTTATAATTGTCATTTCAAATGAATGGATTTTTACGTCCTGCTTTTCTGCATCACTCAGGCTAATGAAGACGAGGTTTATAATTACATATTATAAAGTTGATATTGAAAGTTCTTTGTGAATATGAAAAGAATATTTATAAGATATATGAATAAAATACATACTACACCCACATCAGACTATTATATATACATGTATAGATAACTATAGATAATTACCTCATATAAATCTATTATAGATTACAGGTATTTGCAATATGAATGATATCAATTAAAGTGAGAGAATGAAAAAATAACGTCAAATTAATTTACTTGACGAATTTCCTAATATATAGTCCTAATAGCTATCTTTCGTATCTATTTTTTCGTGATACATTACATGGCGTATCTGCAGCTCAGTTTCATCACAATCAGTTTTAACAAGTTTATTAATACCTGAACAGACAAGATTCAGATATCAAATTCAACCCTTGTATATTTTAGTACCTCAATGATATTACTATTGCTCTTTATATGTTTAGTAAGTCTCATTGGAACGGCTTAATATTTCAGACAAAAGTTTTCAGTGTCTACAATCATTTCATACAATTTATTTACTACTTGAAGAATATAAATACATTTATTTACCTGTACACGTAACACCCTGTTCTCGACCTTCGTCTGTCTTTTCCTTGTTAAATAGGACAATATCTAAATTTTTTCCTAAAATCACATTTTTTCTATCACTTTTATCACTAGCAATTATTGAAACACAGATAGTTAAAATTATAAGCCATAGTACTTTACTAATTCCAAAATGTTCATAAACTTTATACATCTTAATGACACTAATAATAGATATATACAATATATATATATATATGTTTTACCTACATATACATATATAGATAGTTATCAATTCGTTACAACATGCATATCGCCGTATAGGTAGTTATTGACAAACTCGTCTGTGCCTCAATCACGTGATTGTCTATTTTGAGGTAACCAGGTCAAATCAAACAGAAATTCTTCTGTTTATTCTGGCTGTCTCCATTTACAAAGTGACTTGTGACATTTTTTACTAGTTTATAAAACAAGTTTAAATACGCTATAGCGTTTATAACCATTAAATTACATTGTGTGTTAGTTGCGCAAACTTGACAAGTTCAAAGGTTAAGGAAAAAGTCGAAAAAGAATGATCGTGAACTGTAATTGAAAATTCTAGATAGGCTACCTAAAACTAATGAAATCTGATCTTTCAAAGTCTTCTTTCATTTTTCTTTGTACCTGGACAAACGGTGACGATAGAGTCAAACCTTTTTTCGGCATGTTTTGATGCCATGATCTTTGGTGTAGAATAGATCAAGTAACGTGATGACGAAATAATAGGGTCACATGATCGCAGACAGCTTTACTTTAAATTGATTAAAAACTTGTTTATTTACTTGCTTAGACAACCATTCATATTGTGAATAACGTAGTAGGCCTAAATGGCGTGATATGCCAACAATAAAACTAAAACTTACTTAATAAAACGCCAAAAAATTTTGTTAAATTCACCTAAACCAATAATTCACTTATCACAAAGATTAAAAAAACAAGTCTAATATATAAATATTGAATGGCAATGTTTATTACAGTTAAAAAGCGGATGGATGTCAAATGGAGAGTATCTTTGTCCACGATTGTTGCATATTGCTTAAAGTGATACTACGTCATAGAATGAACATAAAATTTAATTTCTGAAGAATGGTCAATATGACTATATATTCATCAGTGAACTTACCTGGTGTCATAAAGTTATAACAGAATCCCTGTAAAATCTGGAAAATTGGAAAATTCATAAAACTAAGCAATAAATTATTGAATATCCTAATCTTAAAGCGTTTTATGGCTAATTACTAAGTTTATTGGATTTATCGGATTATATAAGGATCCTGTTATGTTATTTATGACACCAGGTATATCTACTGATGAATATATGCTCTTATTCTTAAATTTCATGTTCATTCTAAGACGTAGTATTCCTTTATTAAGCAACGGTACGATTAGATGATGATCATCATGTAACGTTGCTTAAAGAACATGCGATTGATGATGATGATATTTATAGATAAGATCTATAATAGATAATTTCTTGTTTTATATAATATTGAAAAGGTTAATTACATTCACTGGTTGACATAGTTTTATTTCACCCTTTTCGCTAAAATACATTTCAGATTCCTGTCCTTTAAATTTTGTTGAATTGATCATTAATTTTAATACAAGCCTTTATTTTACACCCTTCCAAACCCAACTGCCATCTCTTTAGTACGTTTAATATCTATATCAGCTCAGATTCCTACAAAATGATGGAAAGCTTCAATCTGATTTTTATTGTGTAGATGATTGGTAAGAGTGGTTGTAACAACAACATAAAATTGAAGTTACGTAAGCGCATCGACGTGATTATAATAAAGTAATTAAATTATAAAGTAATACTAATTACAAATAAAATGTTGGGATATGATTTTTTTCAATAGGTGTAATTCGGACATTATAGGGTGATCTGACTGGTTAAAATTTTTAGCAACAAATTTGTTAACATTATGATTTATATCGAATCTTTGGCCATTGAAACGTGTTCTTAATTTGTTTTTTGTTTCACCAATATATTGTTTAAGACAGACAGTACGTGATATAAGGTATATAATATTGCTGCTGTCACACGAAAGGTCTTCTGTTATTGGAAATTTAGCATTATTTGAGGTGTTGGTGAAAAAACGAGTTGAGTTAAAAAAAAAATGGCAGGTCAAACAAGAAGTTTTGAAACAGGGTGTGGTATTTGCAGAGAGGTCGATGGTGGTAGACCTAACTGTGGTCATCTAACTTGGCTTTCACTTCATAAATCGTTAAATTCTTTATCTTTCGAAGGAACCGTTTACAATATCCACGTTTCTGCAATTCTTTAAAAACAATAGAGCATGCCCACTCGAAGCCCACTTCTCGTGTGCAAATTCTGTAAAACCGTAATATCTGGGACTTAATAATTGTGTGTTTTCGGTGAAAAGAGGATTTAAACAAAAGTTGATGAGAGTCATTTTCCTTAAAGATTTTGGCTGTTAGTTTTCCTGAGGGGTGGTAATTACTGAGAATATCGCAATATTCCCATAATTCTTCTATGGTGTGGGTTCAAAATATAAAAATATCGTCAAGAAATCGTACATAAAAATGAAGACGTAATGGACAAAGTATAATAGAGACTCTTCTCGTTCCCATTTTGCCATGAATATAATTATTTGCATATGACGGCGCAAAGCGTTTACCCATGGCAGTGCCAGATATATGAAGGTTAACTTTTTCATTGAAAGTAAAGTCATTTCTATTAAGATATATTTCCAGTAAGTCTAATAGGTCATTATCCGGGCGGCTAATGTCAGGAGTCCTGTCAAAAGCTTTTCTTACAACGCGGAGACCAGAAACATTATCTGTTGGCTAGACCCACCTTTTTTAGTTTAAAGGATTGATATTAATTAATACAATGGTTGAAGAGGTTGTCTGCAGTGTTTGGTACCCAGTGGATCATATCGGAATTTACTGTAATTGTACCTGGTGCTGGTTTGATGATATGGACATCTGGTGGTGGCTAGTTAGTTAGAAAGTCGTTAAAAGTTTGGAGGTTTTTATTTTCGCTCTTTAATTATGATTGGAAAATAGATGAAGTAGGTATATGAGTGACATGGATGGTGGTATCAGGGAAAGTGGTCTTAACTGTTTTCAAAAGATCCAGTAGATGATGGTAACTATTACGGCCGCCTTGTGCTCCATTGTTGAATGCAATGTGAAGAATAAGGTGACGAGGGAAATAGGATGAAGGGATAAATTTACTATGAATGGTTTTGATATGCCATATCTTTCCACCGGGATATGATTCTTTCTGGACATCATCTCTGCCTTTCGGTAAGTTGCTGATGTTAGAAGATCCAATGATCAGCATAGGCTTGTTAATTGCGGGTAGATGACAGGCACTCTTATTCTTGGGATCGTGACGACGTGAAGTTCCATACTGAGTTTGCGTGATGTTTTTTTGGGTGACATAATTCGTGAAAATTCGTTTGTAAATGAATCTGTAATTCGGTCCCTGTAGACATTATAATATTCATGTTTCATCCAGGTGTCACTAAGAACAACATGTCATCACTTTTATTAAACAATATCAGAATATTTTTAGATTAGTTGGTTATTTATTTAACTCGAACACACTGATACCATAAAACTGAAAGTGTAGCTGAAATAATGAAAGATCGGTTACATTCTAGTGAAATCACGTGTATCTCAGGTATATAAAACATTATTTCCGGTCTCATTGACATTCATGTTTGTCTAAGGTTATTGTGGGTCAATCACATCTTATTTGATGCCCGATAATTAATTCAGGTCATTTGGTGTGAGACAATTATAGGTGTATGAGTAATTTATCTTCTTCTACTGTTGACGTAAGAGAAAGGCGATGTGAAAAGAAAAGGTCTTGAGAGTTGTCGGTCTTCCAAGAGCTATCAATAGGTCAATAGGTCAAAACGTAAAAGGGTCGAAAAAGGATGGTCACACATTACAATTACAGTGGTGTAATCTATATTCGTGCATTTAAGGATTCAACGCTGAATTTCGTCAAATTTGAAAAACGGATATTTTTGTATGTCTTTGATGTTTCATCAGATATTCTAGAAAATAATTAAGATTGATTTGTTTCGATTTTCTTTATGAATCCCTCACTTTGACCCATATTTCATGAGTAACCAACTCGACAACGGCGGCAAAATGCGTCACCTATTTTCGTAAATAAGTCAAGAAAAACACGTTATATGGGTATCCATACTTCTTTTAGTATTTATCTTTAACAATATTTCATTTTAACTAATGAAAAAATTCCTTCAAAGAACAATGATTTAAAAAAATATATATTGACTGATAATATACGATAAGTAAAACGTAAGAGTGATTTATTGCTATAAGTCATTGAAACAGCATAAGAATATGGCCCACATTGTGTTCCATAGAATTTTACTGCTGACACGGTTCCATCCGCTAGTTTATCACGTGACGTCGTTCGCTGGAATATATTCTAGCAGACGACACTTGGGATTCCGATTAGCGCTTAATTGGGATTATAAGTAAATTCGGCCGATAACAAATTTTGATTATTCGTAATAACTGAACATTTTGTATTTGACAAAGTAAACATTAATACATTTTACCTTGCTTGAAACTACTGAATTCATTCTACTAGCTGACAAGTACAGATAACCCATGTATATCAAAACAAGCGCATGTAAATTATTAATCATTTCCTGAGAAGCACGAAAAATAGGTTAGCACGAAAATAGGTTACTTGACTGCAGCCGAAGATTTAAGAGCTTAAATTTTAGAGCTTAATTTTAGCTGTCTGTACACCACTTTTTGAAACTAAATCCGGCGTTCAGTTATTACATAATTATGATATAACTGCAATAGGCCTACCTGCATGTGAAATGGATAGGATACCCTCTCGAAACGCGCTTTCGACTCTCTTACATCAAAAAGTGTGGGTTAATACAACTACTGTAGGCAACGGACCCAGTAGAATATGCTGCCATGCAGAAAAGTAAGAAGTTACAATCTATGTCCTTTCTTTGGCATCAAATTGATTACCCTTTCATCAAATTAAAATTGAATATCTTGAATAGCTTGCCATGTAGCATAATTATATAGCAGTGGATGGGCATAGCTTAAATTATAGGAAGAGTCTTCAGTTTTAATTTGTACAGACATCTCTTCTCAGTAAAGACGAAGATTCCGAATGAAAGATTGTCTAGTTCAAACCCCCTGAAATATCGAAATTACTCCACAACTCTAATGATGAAAATATACCCGCCATTTTTCATAGTTGTCATTGATGTTATTATTGTCAATGTCATGGGAAAAGAGCAAATTTATATTTGATGATATCATGTATGTTGATTACAATGTATTGTGTTTTGAGTATCTCTTGTAGCCAACAAGATTATGATGATGAAGTTGGATGGCTCAAGAAAAACTACACCCCATCCGCCATGTCTGTCTTCTTATTGAAAATAATATTTGTAACGTACATGTACTAGGCGAAGAAAAGTGCTAATTTATCAGTGGACTTACATGGTCCTAGAGCAGTGTCATAAATATACAACAGAATCCCTGCAGCCTCATCGTTAGGGTGGGCCCCAGCAAGTGAGAATTAAGCCCCAGCAAAACCTTTCTCGGTTCAGTAGAGATTGATTCATTTACAGTGTCTTTATACAAAATCCAAAAGATACAGATTTTGATACGTTTTTGGCAGCTCAAAATTGTCCGAAATCGAGTTCTCAGGCCTAATCCTTGTATATTACTCTGATGAATCCTCTGACTAATATATGGGTTTCTCTTCCGTGGCGTTTCTAACAATCCCCTCCCCTATGACCTGGCCAAATGTTTACTAGAATCGCCAGATTTGAGAATTTGATTTTAGTGTTGAATACAAGAGACATTCATTTATACTTCACTGACATTTGCAAGTTTTTAGATAAGATTCTTGAATGATCTTCAATTATATGAATGATAGTGATAACTTTATGAGTTACCTTTTCATATTCAAAATAGCAGTTGCTTTTGTATGCGTATCAGGAACACTTCAAAAACTTGCATCATGAATCCAAATAGTGATTGTGAGACTAAAAAAAATGGAACTGATTACAAGTCATTCAAAAAAGAAAGATATAGAATTTAATTTGTAACAAGTCAAATCAGATTTTGGAGGGGAAGTAAGAATGTTTCTCTGATACACAAATTAACACAAAAAATAAAACGCTTCAGAATCCTTTTAATATATAATATCCTAATTATTCATTCTAATGAAATATTTATTAATTCATTAAAGATTCTTTTCAGACTAAACATAAGACAAAATGCCAAGACAAAAGAAAACATCACCTGCTGGAGGCTATCACAAAGTTATTTCTACAGGGAATGGTGAATTTGCTAATTACAACAAGGTTGTTCAAGCATTTGGATGTACAGGAACTGGAAGAGGTTTGCTGAGACATTCCATAAATGAACCACAAGGCCCCAGAGAGTATGAAAGAATGGAAAATATTCCAGAAAGACCTTCACCTAGACCCAGATCAGATCCATTACTGACAGAACTCAGTAACTTTAATGCTGATTCTGGTTCATCGCTTCATGACTTTGATTCTGATGACAGATCAGACATATCCGTTGTTGATAAACAGAGCAATACCAGAAGATGGATAAACAGTGCTGCTTCTTACATTCCCAGAAGTAATTATCATGGTGCTGGGTTGATGAGTAGATATGGTCTGGATAATACGCAGTGCCATTCTCACCCTCGAGACCAAGATATTATAATGTCAAGATTAGAATATCAGTTGCATTTAAAGGAACGTCAACTTGCTTTTACAACCTCCATAGTTGAGCAACAAAATAGATTTTTATATGAGCAACTGGATGGATTTGTAACCATGCCACCAATGAGAAGAATTTATGGTGATAATATTGATAATAGAAGTGTCAGAATGAAACCAAATACAGATAAGGTATAACTAGAACTTTTCCCCGGTTGAAGGGTTATTTAGCTGTTATTTTTTTTTATCTATCTTTGATTTTCAGGCATGAATAGCATTAAAAGGAACTGAAAGTCTCACAGACTTACATAGAAGAATTAATGCTTCAAAAACTTGACATGCTTTAAATTTAAACTTAAATTTAAATCAGTCTCAGTATGGAAAATAGTAATACATTTTTTTAAAAAAAACTTAATTTAGAATCTGCTTCTTACAAAGCCGGCAACTGCTAAACAGAAGCATAAGAAAACTAAGATTGATTCTGCACAGAAGAAATCATCAGACAGGTAAGTCCTCTGCTAATACAATTTTTAAATTAATCAATCAAACTAGATTTCTTCACCATCTATGGGCCAAAAGTTTTGAGTTCTGTATAGTTTAATTCAAATGCAACTGAAATTTTGGCGACTTTACAACTTTTGTCAGAATCAATCATTCTTCCGTTGCCTATAGATACAAAAAGAATGTTTTGTTTTATTTAGATTATTAGAATTGGATACCAACCATGGATCAAATAATACAGAGGTTAAGAAACATACAGAAACAATTGTTCAAGACAAAAATATTAAACCAAGCAAAAAAAAGCAATATGAACAAATACAATTAGAAAGTGTAAGTTTTAAGATTTTACAGAAGCTTTGTTGATGGAATGGTTGATTTCATTACAGTATTGCCTCTTCATAATAACGTCATTTTTAGCCTTAGTTTCACAGTTATCGATCTTAAACAAATGTCAAGTATGACTGGAATATTGGCATGTCTCATTAGGAGTATACATAAAATTTCACTACCTTGATTAATTTGAAAGTTAAAGATGTTATGTTGTTATTATAGATGTTAAAGATAGCTGAAGATATTTGTCACCAAGGATGTCCATATTGTTATATTGAAAGATTTGGTAATCTTGAAGAATATAGTGACCATATAAAACAGAAGTCACATATCAAGGTGAAGAAACTAGTAAGAAAGGTATTTCACATTTTCTGTCATTTATTATTTACAAGAACAATGTTTTAATTTAAACAGAAATTTGACTGTGGACTTAAGTTATATCAACAGCTTGTTGAGTATGGACAAAATGCCTACTCATATGAATGCCATTCCAGAGGTAGTTAATTCTCAGTTCAGTAAAGAACTTTCATTTTCAGATTTTTCAAATTCCACTTCATAGGAATAATCCTTGTAATGAGTGAAGTAAACTGAATTATTGAATTTAATGGTTTTATTCACTGAAATTGACAGTTAAACAGTAATAAGTATGATCTGCTACAGCGAAAAAGTGGTATATGTAGTCCTAAAGACAAACCTGTGTTAGAGACACAAACACTCGCTTCTTTAAGGACACACACAAAATGTGAATGATTATTGGCCTTTTATCTTTTCATTAATTGTGAATGCAGTAGAGGGTACAGTTTTGATAAAACTTGGTGTGTTTTTGTACATTGATGAGATTTTGGATGAGTTGGTTCTTCACAATTCTTCAATGAAAGATTTTTTTTTATTACTATTACCATTGATTTCATCAAATTGGCTTGTGAACACAATAGAAACTACAGTTTTTCTTAGTTTTTGATGAAACTTAAGATATTTTTGTATATATCTTCCATGATTTATCACAATATATCTTGGAACTATTTTTATATGAACGTCACTTTGAAATTTATTTCGGAACCACTCTTGATGGCACAATTCTTCATTGATTTGGATGAAACTTTATATATTATCACCCTAGGATTATAGAATTACGAAATTAATGTGGATCTTGATATCAACATAAGGAAATAAATACTTAAGCATGTGACCATTTACATGTACATTTTTCTATCTTATATAATAAAAACTGTAAAAAAAATATTTTCATTCAGGAAGTTGTCAGTGGGTATGTTTTGATTTTTTTGATTTTTCAGCATTTTACTGTACAAATATATGGGTTGACTTAAAATTGTTAGTCCATAGCTCATCTCCTTTATACAGTTTACAATTCATGAAAGAATGTTTTCAATTTTAATATGTTTATATTAAAAAGTGCTAACATGACAGACTTCTGCATTTGAAGTTGGCTGTCATGTGGGTGTATTCATGATGTAGTGGTCATGTTGAGATGTGCTCCAATATCTTGAAATATGGTATTTGATTAATTTCAGAGATCAGATACCATCATTAAAGAGCTAATTTATAACAACAGTATGCCAAATACTGAAAATGGTATGTATATATATTCTTAGAAATCTTCTATAAAAAAGTGGATACCAAATTTTGTGTAATACAATGTATTCAAATATTTTTTTTAATATCTGAATGAATCAATTGTTCTTGCTCATTCTTCTCAAAAGGGAAATTTAATATGGATTTATAAAATGGGCTCAATAATGAAGTTCATAATGAGGTCCAAAAGTTTCACAAAATCCAATTAAAACGGTAGTCTCAATTACTATCAAGTTAATTTTGGACCCACTACATCTCTGATATCTAATAAGAGGATTTGAGCTGACGTCACATTGGGGAGATTCTCTGTCTAAAAATAGTCTGGTGTCAATGAACGGCCATAGTGTAGGTTGCTGTAACCGAGACAGAAAAACAAATAAATCTGGAGTTTCATTGTATTCCAGGATGATATGATTTATTATAATTAAATGCTAATATGGTTTGAGATCTAAAAATGATTTTTTTCTTCTCAAACCCGAAGTGTGCCTAGGTGAACTTGATTTGGTTACGTAAGAGCACTCTCGCTGATTTTGACATAGCTCGACCTAGGGCTAGATTTGGCTGAAGATAGGTTATAAGATAACAAATATTGTATATTTCATCTGGTACCAATCCCCAAATTAGAAACTGAAAGTAACCTAAACACGAATCTAGATCATTTTTATACGCCCACATGAATATACGTGGTCGTATATCGTCATTGCCCCTGTCTGTCGGTCAACATTTCTTGTGGGCACAATAGAGACTACAGTTTTCATTTGTTTGTAATGAAACTTAGTGTGAGCATTGGGACGGCAGTCAAGTTCGCATTATGAGATGTGCACTATTGAATTTGGCGAGGGTCCAATGATTTTCTTGAGAGATATCGCATAAAACTCTGATATTGTGTTTTTTCACTTTTTTGGCTCGTGCTCACCCTTCAGGCTACGATATAGTTTTTTTTACAGTTCACATTTAGCTTTTTATCAATCTGCTGGTGGGCCTATTCGCTTGCGAGACTTGCCGCAAGCCTATGTTTTAGTTATTGTCCTAGACTTAGTAAAATCGCTACAGGCTACAATTCCCAATGGATTTTCATGAAACTTGGTGTGAGCATTGGGATTTATAACATGGCGGTTAAGTTCGAATTTGACGATTTTTCGATGAACGGTTGTTGAGTTATTGCCCTGGACTAAGTAAAAGCGCGTCAAAATTTTGTTGTGGGCACAATAGAAACTACAATTTTCAATGGATTTTGATGAAACTTGGTGTGAGCCTTGGGATTGATAACATGGCAGTCAAGTTCGAATTTGACAATTTTTCTATGAAGGTTTTTGAGTCATTGCCCTTGACTAAGTAAAATTGTGTCAAAATTTGATTGTGGGCACAATAGAAGGTTCAATTTTCAATGGATTTTGATGAAACTTGGTGTGAGCATTGAGTTTGATAAGACAGCGGTCAAGTTCGAATTTGACAATTTTCCTATGAACAGTTTTTAAATGTCTACATCTCTCTATGTGGACGTATATTGGCGGCACCCCTGTCCGTCCGTCCGTCCGTCAACATTTGTTGTAAACACTCTAAAAACTAGATTTTTTGATGGAATCAAATGAAATTCGGAATCTGTATACATATTCATAAAACAAAGATCAAGTTCGAATTTGAGCTATTTTCAGAGTTTTTTGAGTTATTGCCCTTGACTTCATAAAAATTCATCAAATTTGACTTGTGTAAACACGATGGGGGCTACAGCTTTTATCAGATCTTGATGAAACTTGGTATGCATATTAATGAGATCTCAGTAAAGTTCAAAATTGTCTATACTTTATTATATATCTTTGAAAATTTTAGACTCGAGAGGAGTGTGATAATTCAATGCATCTGGGTTATTGCTGTTGATTTAAAAATGTTATTGCTGTTGATTTAAAAATATTTGAGGAAAAACTCAGCATATCTTTTTGTCTGATTTTTGATGAAAGAAAACTTAAAATTAAAACATGCCAGAAAAACATTGGACATTATTTTGATGAAAATTGGATGAACAGAGTTATAAAAAAAAAGGAAGAATAGTAATATTATTGAATTCTGTTTTTTGCGTGCCCCAAATGTGAAAAATTAGAATATGTCAGTCATAATATTTGCACTAGATTTAATTATAATGATAAAATTCATAAAATTCAACCTTTCCACATCTTTTGATATCAACTTCCAATCTTTTTTTGTTCAATTCTGTGTTTAACTATGTTCAATATGCTTTCAGGAGTAAATATTCTGAAGGGACAAATAGAGAAGTGGAGATGTCGAGTTCGCGAGATTAGACAAGGTCGCGTTACGATTGATTCCATTGCTAAGAAGTGATTTTATTCTGATTAGGGAGAGCTTTTAAATCTTTGTCAGACTACAACTTGTTTCGATACCTCTAAAAAGGCCTCCATGCATATTGATAAAAAAAAAATGTCTGATTTGTGGACAGCTGCTTCTTGGATTTAGAAACTGTTAAATATAAGTATTGTAAATTTAGAATAATTGTTTTTCCTCATTGTTTTCAGGTCTAGAATTTATTCAAACTGCTGAGGGTTATTATTGTCAGCTTTGTCAGCTGTTTTTCTGTGAAGAAATAGAAGCAAAAGTAACTCACTGTGATACAGACACACATAATATATTATACAAGGTATGATATTTCTTATTTTTACATGTAATGTGGACATATGTTGTTACCTGTCCATCCACACTTTTTACTAATTTGAGGTGGACTGCTATTGAGTAACTGTACCGATAGAGCAAAAATATGTAAGAATTGGCTATTGATTGTGATTTGGAAATAACAGTTAAAAATTTTAATACTTATTGAGCACACAGGAACGAATCTAGTAGCACACAATGTTTAAATTTTTTATACGCTCACACATTAATCAAAACTTTTTTGACAAAACGTTGGGTAATCTAGAATGGTATTTGATGTCAAGTTTTATAATTTATCACACATTAATGTGGGCGTATATTACCATCTGTCTGTCTGGACATTATAGAGAGCTTGTTTCTTGATGGATTTTGACGAAACTTGGTTCGTAATGATCCAATGATGAACCCTATTGAAAATCAGACAAATTGATAAATATTTAATATGAGTTTTTGCCCTTTTTTTTGAAAACACGTTCAATTTATTGTGGACAGGATAGAGAGCTGGCTTCTTGAGGGATTTGGATAAAATTTGGTGTCAGTGTTTGTTATCACCAAAGAATGAACCCTGTTGAAAATCAGACAAATTGAAAAATATTTGATACGAGTTATTGCCCTTGTTCTTGAAAACTCTAGAAGGCACAATTCTTGACAGATTTAGATGAAATGTGGTGAAATTGTTAATTATTTCCCAATGATGTACCCTGTAGATATTTAAAAAAAACCTAAAAAGTATTTAAAATGAGTCATTGCCCTTGTTCTTGAAATAACATTCATGGCATAATTCTCTAAGTTGAAACTTGGTTGAATCACCCGAACCTTATTGAAAAGCAGAAAATCGAAAAATATTTAATATGGGTTATTGTCCTTGTTCTTAAAATGTGTTCAATCTTTAGCTCGTAAAACTCCAGAAGACAAAATTCTGGACTGATTTAGACGAAACTAGTTGAAAATCAAAAAAAAGTCTTCGAGGAAAATGTTACTCTTTTATTTCATTTCATATCATTTATTGATAGCTCTTGTCAGCGGCCCTTATGACATGGCTGCCATTACAATGGTGGGAGTATTACGATGGGCCATCGCTAATTTATTCCTTTAAATTAAATTCCATTTGTACTTTACAGAATTTGATAGACAATTCGGATGCAATTGAGAAAGCTTTGGCAGATGAAATGATTAAAACTCAAAATCAGAACCTAAATGAAACAGATTTAAGAGCACAACACTCCTCATCGCTTATTGACTCCAAACTCAGTCAGGATATAAGGGATCTATGTTTAGATAAACTTGAGGAAGTTCTTGCTGAAAAAGAACAGATCTCGTTCAGCAAATCTAAAGGGTGTAATTCTGTGATGTTTACTGAGTGTAGTGATCTTGAAAAGGGATTTTTTGCTGAACAAGAAGTGAAAGAAAACAGAGATTCAAGAACCCTGGTTAAGAAAACAAATATATCCTTTGATACAATGACTGATGTGATACATCATAATCATAATCTGTCAACATCAACCAATGTTACAGCATCCAAATTCATAAAGACCCAAAGCATCAGTAACAAAATGAATATGTATACACTGTCTGATACTGCCACTACTCAGTGCGATATGAAATTAAAATATTATGGATTTGTTCAGAAGAAAAAAGAGTCTGATGATGAAGAAGAATCCAATGATAAGCGTGTTCTGATGATCAGAGAACAAGTATTATCAAATGAGGATTTAACAAACAAAAATAATGTGAGATATCCTCAAGAAGAAAGAAATATATTACCACATTCCCAGAAACCCACAGAAACTGCAACATCCAGAACAAATGAGGATATTTCATTACCCTATAAACTGCAGAATACAGGTACTCAATATGATATGAAATGCAAATATTATGGATCTTTTCAAAGCACAAATGATTCTAGTTCTAACAGCGATGAGGAATATGCTCTGACAAATATTAAGGATAAAGTAGCTATTGATGGCTTTACAACATTTCCTCAAAATTCTACTTGGAGTCCTCAGGAATTTACATCATCAGATGCATTGATCACACATAAAGGAGTTCAACAAAGTACAAATAAAGACAAACCAGTCAAAATCGCGGATTCAAATTGTATACAGCATCAATCAAAAACATGCACTGAAGAGGTATCTAAAAGTAATGATAGGGCTGAAGTTGAAGCAACAAATTCAATTAAGGAAGAAAACCTTAATTCACATGGTTATGACACAGATTCCGACAGTGTAGTTAATTCTGATACTGATTTTTCTAACACAACATCAACTAATAATGTCAATAGGGATAGTACTACTAATTCTTGCTTGTCAGACGCTGAAATAGATAAAGCTGATGATTTAAATGAACTGGATACTACTATTAAGGAAGATTTATTATGTTATAAATGCTTAAAGGAATTTGAAGAAACTTCTATTTTGAGTCCAGGTAAAAGCACTGCTGTAAAAACAGATGAAGCTGAAAGCTGCTCTAAAAGTCATGCTTCTGAATATCTTGGTAAAGAATGTACAAAGAAAACCTTAACTGATGTCAATGAGCTACCAGAAAATATCTCAAAATCTGGATGCCTTAGTGAAAGTTATTTAACTCAAGATGGCCTTGAACACATGAATAGTTTAAGTAATAATCATAATGAAAAGTCAAAACAAATTTGTGATATTTCTTTATATTCTGACTGTGATAAGCCAGATGATCAGCACATTACCGAGGAACATGTAATGGAATCTGAAAAGAGAAATAGAAATAATCTAAAGCATATAACATCTATTACTAAAGATTATGATAACATTTCTGATAGTACAAAATACAGCATATCAGTCCAGAAAGATTTAGACCCATTTCACTCAGATCTAGACTTATTGCCCAGCACAAGTTTTAACTATACCACAGCTTTAGACTTTGATATTAATGGCAATTCTCTTGTAGAACACAATGATTTTGAAGTTGATGGCTTTGTTGTATATGAGGGTATATCTTGTAGAAATATATTGACACAAACTTACAGTATGGTGACACCCTATGATAGTAGTTACATAGGTGATGAGTATAATTTAGTAAATAGTTATATGTGTGATGAGGATTCTTTACTATCTGAAGAGATTGAAGTTAAAAATACAGAAAGACAGCCTCCTGACGGTATTGAGGACAAAAAGCATAAAGTACAAGTTTATGAAACCAGCGAGAACAACTGTTTTGTAGCAGGTACTCCTTCCTTACCAGATATAAAATTAAGAGCAGAAGACCTTGATAGAAATGAGATGAGCGATGATATCTCTTACAGTGATATTATTAGCCAAACAACACATGTTGATTGTGAAGCTTTAATTCATGTCATTGATTCTGTTATTGGAGAGCAGCAACAAACTACTGAAAAGATGATCTCGAATTCTTACAATCAGCCTCTTGACATTTCTGCTGAAGAGGACTCTGATAAATTGGATATGGCCTGTAGAAGAAATGAACACTTGAATTTTAGCAACACATATTACAACATTGAAAACAAGGACAACAAATTATCTGGAAAAAAGTCACACCACCAATGTGTATCAAACATAGATATGCTTCCAGCTTTTTGTGAAAACAAGGATGATAGTGGGATAACAGATGATTATGATGAAGGCTTTGTGTGCCCTAGAAACTCACCTCAACTCTGGGCAAGATACACATCCAAACAATCTCATTCTTCATCAAATAACCTTGAAAAAGAGATCATAAATGCAAATTCAGACATATGTGATATTGCAGAATGGATTTCATCACAAGAGGCTATCTCCCATGATGTTGGGCTTTTCAGTGTTAGCACAAAAAAGGATACCATCGATAATGTTTGTTTTGATGAGCAAAGTATGAAAGAAATGGAAGCTGAAGGAACTTTTTTTCAAACTAGTCATGGTGATATTGAGGAGTTTGGAGAAAACCCTTCAACAGCTCAGGAAAATGGAGACCTGTTTGTGGAGGAAACAGATATAATCATACAAGTACGCAATTGTGACATCACAGTTGAAACAAGTGAAACTTTGTCCATTGATATATGTGAAGATACAACTATTGCATCTTCTTTTATAGAAAATCAGAGTATTGACCTTTTGTCTGCAAATAATGCAGATAAATCAAATAGAAAATAAAGGCTACATAAATTTTAAGTCTCGAAGAAGAAATCATCTTATAAAAATTTTTTCCTCCATTCCTTGATCATTTATTATTTTCATATACAAATTAATGAAAATTTACAAATAAATAAATCATAGTTAACTTTAGTTAAGCATCAGAAATGCTCAATCTAGATTATGCTTTTCCCTAATTCCTTAATCAATGTTTGATATTTTTTTTTTCTCATGTACCAATATTCATCATAAAGTTTAGTTTAAAAGCATCAGAAATGCTTTGAACTATAGGATTTGGTTTGGTTTTGTTTAATAAATGTTCATGTGTTATTCATCCTTCAGGAAAGGTTTTGAAATGATTTCTTTACTTGTTTACTAAATATGTTCTTATTGTAGACCCGTATCAGAATTTATTCTATTTTTGTGTCCTATTTGGTGCCATTTAGCTTTAGTTTCCATTTTGTCTAATTTTGATTTATTATTCTAGTAAAGAAATATTATAGATTGTGAATTATTTCTATGTTTATGTCATAATTGTCGTTAAATTTTTTTTAATCCCGTGTGTCATATTTTGGTTAAACCAATTGAAATTTAGTGAAAAAGACATATCTCTGTGGGTAAAACTGTGGATACTGTTTAGATTGAAATGTCCAGGATAAAAACAGTCTTATGCTGAGAAATTTAGTTTAGCAGGGGCCATTATTCGCAAAACAGAATAGTTTTTGTTTCTGGCATTTTATTATATTGGATTGACAGTAGCTGATGTTTTTTCTGACACCTGTTCATTTGTACCAATCTCTGCTTCTGTTTGGGGATTCTTTAAAGTAATCTTGATTTTGGCCTTGCCAGTTTTTATTTGCCTTTTTCCTTTAATGTTAAGCTTTTTTGAAACAGTTTTGTTTGGCTCATCTTCACATGTAGTTGCCTCTTTCGATTCCTGATTTCTTTAATTCTCTTTGTCTTTTCACAAGAGATTTAAATTTCTGTATTCTAAATGTGGAGCTGAAAGTAAAGCATTAATATGTAGTGTAGATGGACTTAGAATTTATTATTATTTGTAGTTCTTCTATTTATAGTCACTATTAACCTCAGTTATTATTGGAAAAGAAGGCTTAATATAACACTATATGGATAGACTTACCACCCAATTATTATAATGACTCTTTGAGTGAAGATGTTACTCTTTCTTTTGTTGGAAATTACTTTGTCACAGGCTTCACAATAGTCAGATGTAATCTCCTTGATTACATCATTTATTTCCTTTAAACGAAATAAAAAGATGGGTTAATTATTTCATTTAAACGAAATAATAATTCGTTTAAATATTTCGTTTAAACGAAATAATAATCAAAAGTGTTGAAAATTGCGCTTAAGGGTCTCCGTAGACTAACACAAAATAAATTGAATACTTTCCTTTGGTTATCAAAGATAAATAGAAAATATAGAACTTTTAGACACACAATTATATATTATGATCGTAATTCCCTTTCCAGTCCAGTCTTAAAACACTCTTCATCATTAGATTGTTTAAGTACTTGAGGTAATGAATTCCAGAGTAAACTAGCCTTGTATTTGAATGTTCTTTTCAAGCCTCAATCCGGCGCTTGGGAAGATGTAATGAGTTTTTTTGTTTCCGAACGTAGTAGTCTGTGTCGTGCCTACAAGCCTGATTTGACACGTTTTTACTAAGTCAAGGGCAATAACTCTGAAACCAGCCATCCAATTATTACAATTTTCGAACTTAACTGAGATCTCATCAATATATACATGCATACCAAGTTTCATGGAGATCGGATAAAAACTGTAGCCCGTGTCGCGCCTCCAAGAAATGTGAACGGACGGACGAACGGACAGGCTCGACGGCAATATACACACACACATTTCCACGTGGGCGTATAAAAAGGCTTAATGGCAGAATGGTTCACATTGTGAGCAGTTTCTCAAACAAAAGTCGCAAGTGAATAAGTTTTGTAATGGTGTTCCTCAGTATATCAAAATTATAGTGCCTCATAGTCAAATTTAAAACTATTGCAAGGTTTGTAGCATAAGACACAGTAATCTTAATGCCTGCTTTCAAGTTGCAGTGGAAAAGCTCAGTCAAATTTGATTGTCATCTACTAGGACAATGGGTAAGGTAAGAAAAATTCTGAAAGTTGGCAAAGTGTCAGTTTTCAACCCATAGCACCAATAAGATTCATAAAAGTTGAGCAATACAATCATTTTATTTCTGGTTGGGATACATAATTCCTACTTCATACTCATACTTCATACACTCACTTCTAAAGCTCAGTATGTACAGAATTGATCGGTATATTTTGAAATATTTATAATAAACTGTTGCATTCAAGAGGGCCGTTGAACCAAATAATCTTAAAAATACTTGAAAAATCTCAAAAACAGTTCCATCAAATTCAAACATCAACAAGGTCAATAACTACAAGCAAAATTTGACGTCTTTTTATTATGTCAAGGGCAATAACTCTGAGATTGTTCATCCGATTGTTACCAATATTGTACTTGACTGCGATCTCATCAATATATACATGCAAACCAAGTTTCATCAACATCGGATGAAAACTGTCTCGAACTTTCCTGCAAGCCAAACTTGACGTTACTAAGTCAAGGGCTCTAAAACCGTTTATCAAATATATACGTAAGAGATAAAACACGACTACGAGGTTATGCTTGGATTGGTAAAACCGAGGTTTTACGAATCCAAGCATAACCGAGTAGGAGTTTTATCAGACTTATAAACCGTCAAATATTTGTCATGGACCTAAACATAACATGTTTCGGTAATCTTTCAATCATGTATACTATGAACGTAACGGTGTACATGTATTATGCTTATCTATTTCCCATGTTGCTCGTGCGTTTAGATAGCCTAATTTACAAGGTTTTACAATTAATAGTCATGTGATAAATATACTCACGAATGTAGCCTACGTGCACGTGCGGTCAATTTCACTTTCATATAAAACAGACGACTGTCAATGTGATATTAGCAGACGCATATTGATGATTGAAGATGACGTGGATGAACAACTGATTTGTGAGAAAACAGGTGAGAACATTTACAGATGTAAAACCGCCATTTCACAATTGTAAAACCGGCGACGGGGTTTTGATACAGATGTAAAACCGCTATTTCAGACTTGTAAACCGGCTACGAGGTTTTGATTCAATTGTAAAAACCCCTGACAGCAGTCCGAGGTCATTACACGATTTAATGGAACCCCGAACATCAAAGAGATTTGCCGTCATAAGTTTATAAATGCATACCAAGTTCCATCGAGATCAGATTAAAACTGTAGCTTCTATCATGCCTACAAGAAATGTAAACCGACGGACAGGGACGACGGCAATATACATCTACGTTTCGACGTGGGCGTAATAAAAGGGTGTAGAAAACCTGCATTTTCATACCCATAATTTCTGACAGGACTTTCAGCTAACAGAGGAGGGTGAAATGTCCTTGCTTCTCTCCCATTTCCTCTACAAGTAACATAAATATCAGAAAATTAATAAATTGTGGGCATATTGGAAGAACTTCAATATAAAATCTGTTTAAAAAACCCCAGTTAACTCGAAATCTGCAAACAGAAGCTAAGGAAAGTAAAAATAAATGCCTGTTTGTGCACTAAAATACAGAGCATGACACCAATGAAATATTTACATTTGTGATAGCTGAAAATGAAAAGAACAAAATCATCACTAACAGATATGTTAATTTCTTGATCTGAATTCTTCTTTGAGGACCTCAACCCTAAATTGGATACATATAAACAATGAACAAAGCAACTGATCTAGCGAAATAAAATTTCCAATTTGGCCTAAGTGAAATAAAAAATATCAACTACCAAAACATTCCAATGTAGTTAAAAATCAAAACCCCCTGTTTGAAGACTTTTTTGCTTTCTGTTGTATTTTAGATTTATTCGGTTTCTTTTGGAAACAAAAGCCTACCTCACAAGTTCTCAAAATCATTTCTTGGAAAATATCACAGCCAGTTTAAAACTGGCTAAGACTTATGAATTCATTCTATTTCAGATACAGTGCAGGAACGTTGTATCCTATAGCCAGATAGATTGACTTTTCTTTGTTGAGTAGTGATCAAACAATCACCATCTCCTCCCGAATTAATTTTTCTTTTTGCCAATTTTCGTTTGGCACCTTTAGTTAAGTATGGAGCAGTGTCCACAGATTCTCTATTGGTGGTTTAGAGTTCATATAACTTAACCGACTTCTCTTGGCAAATGAAATCCCATAACAATTATCACCTGTAACTTGACCAGAATTTGTTTCTTCTCTGGAAGCCATTGACAAACCAGTTTTCTCAGCCTTTCTAAACACTTCATACCCTGCATATCTGAATCTATTTCTTACTGATAAAATATTCTTTTCATGTACATGTAATGTTATAAAAAGACTATAAATGATGTCTAATAGTATTTCCTATTAATTTTAAGTTTTTTGAAAAAAAATTGAAGCTTTTTTGGATGACAGAAACCTGTGGTGTCAAAAATAGTCACTAATTTTCTGAAGAGTTGAGAGGGGAGATAATGTGCAAAACAATAAACTGATTGTAGTAAAATTCATTTCTACATGTATTTATATAGCAAGACTCTTCACACGTTATAGAATAAAATCTTAAATGTATTTCCTATAGATAAAATCAATATTATTTCTTACAGGATCTTTTGAATAAAATAAATAAAATATTAACATAGGTATCCATATTGATTTTTATTCCCATGATGAACCTTTAAGTGTTAATCTTTACAAAAATCTTCACGTCCATTTGTTCTTAGTGAGAAACAATATGAAAAGCACTGAAAAACCTTAAAATGGCATTCATGTGAGTTCAAATCATGCTTTACTGTTTGATTAAAGACGCTTTTATCTTATTTTCATTTATTTATATATATTCGATTATTGGACGGTTAATACTTATTTCAATCGATGTCCTCAAGATTGAGAGAAAAACCTGTTAGTCCTACCAGTCTATAATCAATTCGATTGACTGCTTAATACCAACCAACAAAAAATTTTAACAGAGAAAAAGATAATGGTTTCTTATTTATACGAAAATATGGCAAGACTTTTTACTTCAGTCAGTGAGTAAACAAGGAATCTATTTTTACATTCATTCCTTCTGATTCCCCATGTCAACATATATTTTAAATTTCGCTCAAACTTGGTCAATAGGAGTATAGATACTTACCTGATTTCATAACTATACAACAGAATGCCTGTATAATTCAATAAATTCATAAAATAAGGTTATTATTGAAAGCTCATTTCCAATTGTTGGGGGACCTGTTGAATCTGATTCTATTACCATAATCAATATTCTGGAGGACAAATAAAACTGAATATATTTCAAGACGGTAGCTAATTAGCTGCCCCACCCCACCAAAAAAGAATAAATAACCGATTATTACTATAGAAGCCCCTCTTGCCAATGTGTCGTAGGATAAACTGTCATATTGTGTGTTGACGACGCGTCAAAATAGTACGATATAAGGGTGTCATTTATTTCTATCCTAGAAACGGAATCATTTTAGACGCCATTACTATGCGATAGTTATCAGAGTAACATCACTTCAGAATCGATTTGCTTGATCACAGCATATCGATATGATTAATTGCTAGGATAAATGAATTGAGCCATGAATTTGATTTGATAGAGGATAAATGGTTTTCAGACGAAATAGAATCAGATTAGATGAGGATAAAAATGACTTAGATTACCTAGAGGCTTTTTTCACAGACACTTTGCGGCTCACAGATTTTTTTCAGGCTCAACATTGAAAAGGTGTAATAATTATATCCATATTACATATATGTTGAACATGTACAGGACTATTTTTCCCAAATGGTGCCATTTTGGTTCTATCTCGCTTAGCACATTTTAAGCCTCAGTGCCAGCTTCGAATAACGCAAATGATAATGAATTACCATTACCATATTATGACGTCATCTTATGTTTGTAAATATCACATTCCAAGGGGAATGCCACTGAGGATTACATGAACTTAGGTTGAATCTATATGTGATGAGTTATTCGTTTTGGCTCAACAGTTATCATAATAGTATGTAATAAAAGTCGTATTGCACTCGTGTGTCAGTAGGTTTTCAATATTGCACCCGTGTCTTGGCACAGTGATATGGGAGCCGCAGTGACTCAGTGAGTAAGACGCTTGCTCGGTAACCTAAAGGCCCAGGCTTCAATCCCGGCATAGGTGGAGATAATACCTTCAGAGTTTTCAACCCGGTTTCCCTCTGTCAGTGATGCAGGTAAGAGGGGCTAACATGGAAAAAGCGTCTAATCGTTCGGATGGGACAATAAACCGAGGCCCCGTGTGCTACAGGTTGTGCACGTTAAAGATCCCTCGACAGTTGGAAATCGAAAAAGGGCAGGCTAATGTCGCTGTCCTGGCAAAATTTCCCCCATGGCACCCTGCATGGTGTTGCTTGTCTTCATTAGCCCATAAGGTTCACAAAACTCCATTCATTTCATTTCGTTTGGCGCAGTGATACGAGTGTGCGTGGCCAATCCCCTTGTGCAATAATGAAAACCTATAGACAAACATGTGCAGTTTGACCATTGTATCCTCAAAAAACTGAAGTAATATTGAACTTTTTAATGAAAGACTGATTTATAGAAATTCAATATAGCTCATGGAATTTAAAATAAATTGTCTTTGAAAATCAAATGAGCAATTTACCATAATTCAATAATAAAAAAGATTCTTTGTGTACAGTGAATAGAAAGAGGTTCGTGGTCTTCCTTGAGAGCTTCCTAATGTACAAAGTTTGTCGTATCTTTTTATTGTGTTCTGTTGAAGGCTTTATTTTTATGAAACCTTTCAAATCTCTCCCCAGACCATCATCAATAGCAAATTGAAACGATAAAAAATTAAAAGATTTGGAGTACTAGCTAATCAAGAGGTCTGCATATCAATCAGAAATGGATAAAAGTTTATCTTAAATAACAAGAGAACTCATGTCATTTAATTTAAGTACCCAAACCAGATTTACAATGGAGATTGTTTACCATAAGAGGTAAAGGTGGTGAGTGGTGTGGTATCATTCCTCCATGTATCTGTCTATTCATATTAGATTCCATGCGTTTCAACTTTCCCCCTTGTTTGGTCAGTAAATCACTAGCAAATTTCAGCTGTTGATCTTTTATTTCTAATTCTTGTTTTAATATGTATAATGATTCTGTATCATTTTCCCCCAATCTACAAATAATGTCAAGCCAAATAAAGTTGCTGGTGCTGGATATTGCAAATAAAGCCTTGATAAGAGTATCATGCTACAATACAACATTTATCATAATCATAAGTAAGGTTGTAATGCAATCGTAGTAGAGGACTATTGTACGGTTGTAATGCAATTTTAGTGGATGGAGTGCAAAATCCAATGAGAATATTTCAGATGTTATAGGGAAAGTAGAAATTGTTGATTAAAAAAGCTTTTCCCATAGACAGTTATAACATATGTAATCTTAAAACACTACAAAAAATTAATTTCACCTAAAAAACATGTTGTTAGTAAGAGTTTCACTCTATGCGATCTTCTGACAACTATCTTTACTAAAGACACAGGCTGAAAATTAGGTCAGCTGTCTGAAGATCGCATAGCGTGAAACTCTTGAGTAACAACAACATGTTTTTTAGGTTCTTTTTTAATATTTCTTATCTTAAAAACATATAGGTGTACAGATGCTACTTGTTGGTAGAAAGTTAGGAGCTGAGCTAATGGATGTGTTTATCTTCTTTTTCGTCATTTTTTGTCTAAATCTGTACTGAACTCCACAAAAGATTTTTAAATTTAATTCAGAGCAATATTTTCAATATTATTTCTTATTTCTACCGGTTTAGTGGAATGGTTTCTTTGGTTCAATTATGAACTATTTAAAGAGATACCACCTCTTAGAATGGACATAAAATTTAACTGCTCAAACTTGGCCAATAAGAGTATATTTACATCCATGGACTTACCTGGTGTCATTAATATACCACAGAATTCCTGTATAATCTGATAAATCCATAAAACAAGTTTTAAGGATTACTTAGTTTTATGGCTTTATTGGATTATAGAGGGATTCTGATGTATAGTTATGGCATTGAGAAGGTTTAAAGACAAAGATACCGGTATACTCTTATTGGCCATATTTGAAAAATTTTATGCTCATTGTAAGAGTTAGTATTTATTCAACATGGATTCAAGATTAAACTTGCCTACCTAGCTTTTGGAGTGAAAGATTGTGATGGTCCCCTACATGGTGCTGCACAATACCATGATTGTTGGTTTGTCAAAAGAGATTGATTGGTCATTTCACTTGAATCTTGGTGGTCAGATATATTCAATTCTTTGGACTGATTAATACTACTGGTGGATTGTGTTTTAATCCAATATAAGTACCAATGGGCCTACCGGGACTTCGACTTTTGGTCTTGGTTTCTTTGATATACTCTTGATTGGATGTTTGTTATCTAGAGATATACTGTAGCTATGTTGTATAGCAGATCTACTTGAGCCCAATGGCCGTCTTCTTCTGTATCAAGAAAATCTGTCTAATTCAGTTTTAGATCGCATGTATTCAGTACCAATTATATCTCTCCCCACCTTTGAAATGTCATTGTTAGTTGAATAGCTGTGCACTTGTGATTATTGTCTTTCAGTTTGAGTTGAAATTCCATAATCAGTGCTCCATATTTTGTTCTGTCCAGGGGAATATATTTCGAGTTGTTTTGTTGTACAGGTCTAAAACTTGGTTGAGTCTAACTTGTTTGAATAGATATTTGTTTATTTGGGTGAGGCTGATCAGATTTTGTATGCCAATGTTGTTATGAAGATGATCCCTATTGATTTTCGTGATGATCGGATAATTTTTCACCGAAATATCGTGTCTGACTATTAGCTATATTGTGCAACTCGTGCTCACTCCACAGGCTACAATTTTTTACAGATTCTTTTGATTTTTATTTTGTGTGTCAATGTCATTATGAAGATGATCCCTATTGATTTTCGTGATGATCACATAATTTTTCACCGAAATGTCGTGTCTGACTTGACGTTTTTCTGTATTAGCTATATTGTGCAACTCGTGCTCACTCTACAGGCTACAATTTTTTACAGATTCTTTTGATTTTTATTTTGTATGTCTATGTCATTATGAAGATGATCCCTATTGATTTTCATGATGATCTATCGACTTTCATGATGGTCGGATAATTTTTCACCGAAATATCGTGTCTGACCTGACGTTTTACTCTATTAGCTATATTGTGCAACTCGTGCTCACTCTACAGGCTACAATTTTTTACAGATTCTTTTGATTTTTATTTTGTATGTCTATGTCATTATGAAGATGATCCCTATTGATTTTCATGATGATCTATCGATTTTCATGATGATCGGATAATTTTTCACCGAAATATCGTGTCTGACCTGACGTTTTACTCTATTAGCTATATTGTGCAACTCGTGTTTACTCTACAGGCTACAATTGTTTACAGATTCTTTTGATATTTATTTTGTATGCCAATGTCATTATGAAGATGATCCCTATCGATTTTCGCGATGATCGGATAATATTTCACCGAAATATCGTGTCTGACTTGACGTTTCACTCTATTAGCTATATTGTGCAACCCTGTAGTCACTAAAGACTGTTAAATCATTTCTGACAGCTGCCAGTGGGCGTATGTTACCTTGCCTGGCAAGCTATCTTTTAATCTTCAATTGGCTGTATCTGAAAAAAAAAATCCAAAAAATTGGTACCCACTTGAAAATTTATCAGCAAGATCCACATTCATATATGGAAGGCAGAATGGCTTTTTATTCAATGCTCTTCATTGCTATTTCTTATCTCTTAATTTGCAAGCTTAATTCAACATCTGTCATTGAAAATTAACATTTGTTTTTCCAAAAATCATAATTTGTACTGAAAATAAACATTCGGTTTTCCATTTATTGAATTAATAGAATTCTTGACAAAAATATCAAGTAATCAAATACAAGCCTACGAACCACATGAGATTTATTATGTCTATTATATCTCTTTGTTCGAACTGAGGAGCTGAACTTAAAATCCCAACCACCCAAAAATGTTGCTCTAAAATTAGTATAGTTAAATCTTACGATCGTAGATTTGCTTAGTACAAAACGAAATTGTCCAGTTGACAGGATTTATCCAAATTGACAGGTGCCAATCGTACAGTCAAGTAACCTAATTTCGTGCTTATCTATTTTTCGTACATGTGTGAACTCGCGTGACCTCCGCATTTGCTTGTTTTGATTAACATGGGTTGTCTGTACAATGTCAGCTAGCAGAATGAATCCAGTAGTTTCAAGCAAGGTAAAATATATATATATATATATATCTATACTTTGACATAAACAAAATGGCGGATTTCCGTTATTACCAAATAAAACAATTTTTTATCGGCCGAATTTCCTTATAATCCTACGCTGTAATCGGATTTCCAAGTGTCGTCTGCTAGAATATATTCCAGCGAACGACGTCAAGTGACAAACTAGCGGATTCCGTGTCAGCAGAAAACTTTTATGGAACACAATGTGGGCCATATTCTTATGTTGTTTCAATGACTTTTTGCAATAAATCACGCTACGTATCTTATTTTGTCAGTCACTTTTCATGGTTCTTTGAAGGAATTGTCACTGGTTGTAATGAATTGATATTAAAGATAATTACTAAGAGACTAATTATACCACTGGGTAACTTGTAAATAGGTGACGCATTTTGCCTACTCAAGTGAGAGATTCATAATGAAAATCGAAACAAACCAATTTTAATTATTTTGTAAAATATCTGAGGAAACTTCTAAGATATAAAAAAAACTTGCATTTTTTAATTTTGACGAAATTTGTCGTGAATCCTTATATGCACGAATATAGGTTACACAACTGTAACCTAGTCTCAGACTTTTTTTTAGCTAGGCCAATTAGTAATAATGTTCACAACTCACCCTCGAAATTTGAGCCTTCAAATCAATGTGTGTCCAGAATTATCCAAGTTTGAATGTTAAAATGACGACTCGTCATTTTAAAATACTCTGTGATATATAGAAAACACATAGGCTATATAGAAGGAGTGAGTAAAATTCCTAGTTTGAAGTATTTTAAAAGAATTTTGCGATTTTATTTAGTACTTTTGAAGCCTATTTACATGTATTCAACACCTAAATCAACCTCTGCAGGAACAAAATGGCCATTCCTACAAGTTTTGTCAGTTCATTTGATATTTCTAACCGCAGATGTTACATTTAGGCTAACATTTTTCGATCAAAGAATTAAATTCGAAGAAATTGTCACTGAAAATTCAATGAATCTCCCAAACTATATTCTCGTGGTACTGGGCGTCAGAGGCTAATGATAACTGAATTATGTTTTAAGAAACCGGTCCAGGCCATCTTCCGTCAAAGCTGTGGGCTGACATCAGGTCCTTAGTAACAAAGGGGAATTCTTTTAGTTTGATTAGGAAGCCCTTCCATTACTTGCACAACAATCATAGGTTCGGCTGCCATGGTGCAAATGAAAGGTCATGTGGATGACAAGTTAACGTTCGCTTCCAGCGGATGCTGATATCGTAAACTAGATAGTTGTTGGTAGGCGTAGTAGTTGGATAGGTTCAAATTGGATGATTATGTGCTGTTGGTTTAGTAGTTGATAATTCGTGAGATCTGGTCGGGCGCGTTTAACTCGACCTTCTGCATTCTTCCAAACTCGTTGTGATCGTATAATTCTTGTTGATTGGAAGTCGTTGCTTTAGTTTGGTTGAGTTAGATTATCTGATAACTGTTGGAAAAGTTGGAGATCTGAATATGAAAGAGAGAATGTGAGAAACGAGGAGAAAAAGGGGGTGGGGGCTTTCAATAACGCTTAGGGCGAAAGGATGTTCTCTTATATTTCTGCTGTGAAAGTTCTTACAGTATTTGAATATAAATATAGTGAAAGTGTTAAGGCCTATGAACTTTGAGCGTAAAAATTTATCATCTCTGTTCAAGACAGACAGGTAGATGAGTTCGGGTGGAGCAAAAATTTTTTGTATTGATTGTGATTGGTATGCCGTTGGTTTCTAGGTCCTTCGTCAGTGGCTCACGCGCAGATTTCAGTTTGGTGCATATGCAGTGGAGATGCTAACCACTACTCGTCCACACATATCTTTTTTTTCATGAATAAATTATCCAAGACGTGGGTATGCTTGAGGCGTCTTTGACAACGACTCGTTTGTGTGGATCATTTGGCGTTGTTCGTTTCCAGCTGTTCGGCAATGTACGTCGATGGTGCCAGTGTAACGGGAGGTAGCCTACTTCCAAATAGGCTATTATGAATTCCACTTTGTAAGTTTTGTTGTTTTCGTTCAATGACCACATGAAATAAATTTCCGGTTGTTGTCTTTACATTCTCACATATCCACTCCGTTTGACAAATATAGGACTAGATCTTGTAGACATAAATCCACGTGTTGTCGGTATTGCATTTCAAACTCTAATCTTTCACCTATCCCTTTTCTTCTTTCTCACAACAGTTAACGACGGCATCACCAGCACCGGTTTCAACTGACTGCGGTATTTCAAGTTATAATTGTTTCTAATGTGTGAATTTTCAGTTAGATCTTGTAAATTTGCGACTTTCATTATCATTTTAAACTTGATATCTTACTATTTCGCTTCTAATTAAATCGAATCAACACCTGTCATTTCTTCACGAAGGACGTGCCATATCTAATGTAAACAACAACAAAATACCCCAACACTAGGCCGCTATAGAATGCAAGTCGGATAAAACAGGGCTTACAGTACACAATTAACGAAAACTACTTGAGAATACGAAAAGAAAATTTACCTGTCGATAAGATCAGCTTTTCTGCCGGCTGTAGGCCTAATTGCACTTCTCTTCAAAAGGTTCCACTTTCAACCGAGCAACAGTCATGCGAGCGTAAGCCGCCATTATTAACCGAATGAGAACTATAACTGATAAGATTTCCCATTGAACGGCCGTGTCTTTTTTCAAAGCGCAAAGTTTTTATCTGACCGTTCCTTAACGTGGCCTTCACGTCATTGCCTAGCAACCACCTTTCCTGGGGTTAGTCCTTTCAATATTTACCCCCTTACTACTACACCTATGACTTCACACCTATGACCTAGGCCTACGTCAGAAACCTAAAGACATCTGCTTACTGCTAAGAGGGTCTGGATGATGGAGCCTAGAATTTTGACTGGCGTCAGTATTTCGGAATCGATTTTTGTTTTCCAAAGTGGAACGAAATAGATAAAAAAAAAACAACTTAAGTTTATGCTCCAAGATATTATTTCTTTATATTTTTAGATTCTATTGGTATCTAATATCCTCTGAGATATAGAAAGCAACACCATATAATTTAATTTAATTGAACTTTTTTAAATAAAACATATAAGAAATAAAAATGAAAAAAATATTATATTCATTTCCCTTTTTTTAACAGAATAAGACATGTTAGGCCCACACCTTCATCTCTGAAGGCCTACAGGTAAAGGGCTATTAAAGCATATGTGTTTGGAAATTGAACTCGAAATCGAAATCGGAAAAACCTTGTGATCACTTAGAAAGTGAAAATTGATAATTATTGTAGTTATGAGCATGATTTGAATCAGAAATTATAGAGATAAATATACTTGGAGTTAATTCGCAAAGGCGGACATTCAACACCATCAGTCACCATTCAAAGGCTCTAAAAGGTTCTTGCTATACCGATATATCACAAATAAGCAGTTGGTTGAAAGAGATTGTGAATGCTCTCCAGAAACAGAGCAGAACTGAATGAGTTCATCTACGAACTTTGTGACATCTCAGATTATGTAATATGTTTATGATTTTACAAATCTTATAAAACTTATTTTATATAGTATGTCAATAAGTGTCTGAATGGTTTGGAAATATTTATCACCGAAAGTTGGAGCTGAATATCATCAGGCTTTATCTATATTGATTGTGTGAGAGAATCGCACTTTTATTGATCCAGTTTAAATTTTACTTAATTTAAACTCAATGGGATGTTCTAACAAGTTACTTCGTACCTATATAACGTGCGCTTGATTTTCGTGCAAGGCGATTTTGTACAAAATTTAAGTCTGTGAGAAACAGTTAGAGATGTCACTTAGTATGAAGTTTATGTATTTCATGTTTATCTTGACATCAGGTAAGCCTAGGCTTTTTCATTTTTCTATATCCTAGAAGCGAACCCATCAGTGCTTTCAAAGGTGAGGCCTATTAGCCGTAAATTTCAAATTGTGTGACAAATAAATACATTGTTGCAATATGATTATGTCACCATGGAACTGTCTGGGAATACAACTTGCCTTTCTGTTTTCAGATTTCAAGATGTTACAATGTGCAACCAGTCCCAAATTGAAATGGCCATTATGCCATTTATCATTCAGTTACGAGACGATAAATGCAAATGATGGAATTTTTCCTAAATTGTCTGATTGTTTTGAAGTTGAGGATAGTGATAGCACTTTATTCACAAACGCTGCTACCTGGAAAGGTTTGTTTTATAATGGAAGTACTTTCAGCCAAGTGAATATACCTTCGGGTAATCTAAAAAATACACAGTTTGCATTCTCCATTTTCATAAACCCATTGGTGTTAAATGGATGTGTACTGCAATATATAGCTGGTACTACCAGTAACTCTGATGTTACGGAAATTGATTTATGCTTCGTAAGCGATGACCTAAAATGCATCATAAAGAGCAGCAATGGAAACAATTTAGGTGAGGTTAACGGTGGTTCATTAACAGTAGATTCGTGGAGTTTAGTGCAGTTTGGATTCCATGGTGGTGATACATTAGTAATAAGAGTAAATGGTGGATCAGTTACACCTGTCTCCATATCGTCAGTCAACTTTCGTGATTATGGTACATTAACAGTGGGAAATTCATATGACGGTAGTCAAGGTTTCATTGGAACTTTAACCTGTTTGATGGCTTTCGATGATGCCCTTTTGTTTCAAACTAGACTTGAAAGCGAAGAGGAATGTGAAGATACTGGTAATTGGGGGAAAAAGCCTTATGATGGTAATGTCCTTCTTCATAATAATTTTACTCACCATTAATAATCAGCTATTCTAAGCAAATGGATGTCGTTTAGGTTTCTTTTTATATAAAAATCAATGAATAAAACAATCAAAATATCTGTATACATGAACTGATTGTGAACAAATTTATTACAACAAATCTTTGTCCATTAGATCATTCAGTAGCATTGTCTTTTTGGATGCCTTTGTTTTGTCCTTTCGTTAAATTAAAGAAACAAACTAACAATTTGTATCGTTATTTATATACTCGCAATGTTTGGAGCTCAAAGTATGGTAATATTAATAGGAAAAAACCTCGGAACAAGCAAATTGTGGCACCAGGAAAGTGTTAGCGTTCCCTGTTAAGTAGTATAGTTATTATAAGAGGCGAATTCAACTATTTTTGTGCTTGGATTCCAGTTATTGAAATTAGACCTTTTGTTTCCGTTTTTATACAGGTGGATAAATGCGATAGAGATGGCAGTTTACGTCTGAATTTTATGACGATTTGTGTGTTTGTTTAAATCGACACAGATTGGCGACGAACTTGATTTACTGAGAACTGGGCGTATCTTGCTATAGGCAACCGCTTGTTTTATTAGCTCTGATTTTAAATATAGCCTCTTCATTTAGGGTCTAACGACAGCCCTCTTGAACGTCCGTCTTATTAACCTTTTGAGATAACCTGATAATCAGCGCGTCATCAAATGCCAGCGCTGGAGTGGGTAGAATTTGATTAAAACGGAACGAGGGTTTTGTTTAATTGTTTGGATTCATACTGTAGGTTCAACGATAGCTTGTCAGTCGCTGCGTCACAAGTAATGCATGTCTATTGGTGGACAGTAGTATGTTAATTTAAGTAAATACAAATAGTCACATCCCGCCTCTCTTGTGTAAACATATTTAATAAATCTGTGTGCCCTTTCTTACTTAATAATATAATTAATTTATCTAACTACTGATAAATAAAAGCTAAATATCATATTGCATACTTGCCTTTGGATTTCCTTAAAAAGCCGAGGTACAAGCATTTCATTAATATTGTGTTTTTTGTTTTAGATTTTACTCCACCGAAATGTATTTTACAACCTTCTTACCCAGGAGCAGCAACAACAACAACAGCAACAACAACAACAGCAGCAACAACAACAACAACAGAAACAACAACAACATCTGTCAGCAGCACACAAGCGTTTTCAACAGCCAGTTTATTATATGCGTGGCCATTAGATAACAAGTCATATGGTTATGAAACGTTTCGAAACATACCACCGTCCGTCAGTGACTTGTCATCATGTCCGCGTATTGAATGTAATAACACAGTATTTCCCTTTCCAGCTATGCTTTTTGATGGTGCCGCTGGATCGCATATTAAGACTTTGATAAACCAAACAATATTTGTGAAAAGTTTCACTATAGGATTTTTCTTTTACCCGGAGTTCGCGCCTAGTGGAACAGTATTGCATATTATAGATCAGGTGACTGTGTCTGGTTTAAATGAGCTGCGGATTGATGTCAATATGTGTAATCTGACAATTACTGTTAAAAAGTCCGCAAGCGCTGTCTGTGCCATGTTGACATCTAACATGACCAAAATTTCAGAATGGAATATACTTATTGTGACAAGAAATGAAAACACTCAGATGATAAGTATTATTCTGAATAATGAATCTATAACAATACATGATAATTGTTCCTCTAGCCATTCACCTAGGTCATCTGAAATATATATAGGCAGAACTTCGGCAAGTTTTACATCGTTTCGTGGTTATATGCGATGTTTAGCAATATTTGATGACGTTGTAAATCCAGATTTACAACAAATTTGTAACAGTGCCCCAATAACATCATTCAATGCTCTGGGTAAGTATCAGTTTGATATACTAACAGACAAAATATCAATAGCGAATAATAGTTAATAAACAGATTCTGAATAAATTCAGTAAAAAAATCTCTGTTCATTAGATCATTTAACCGCATTGTCTGTTTGGAACAATAACTTTTGTAAAGAACGCCGCTATGTACATAATTAAATATATCGATTTTATGAAGATATCTATCAAAATATAATACAGAAATACATGTCAAAAGAATGGTTAGATCCTTTTAGGATAATATACACTACCAAAACTTGAAAAAACCTTAAAGACGCATTTATAAGAAAGAATAAAAACTAAAAAAGAATCTGATCAATGTTCCTTTAGACCATTAAAACAAGTTTGTGATTGTTTTGAAACAAGTTGGATTTTAATAACAAAATTCAAAACAATAAACAAAGTTTGTCTAAAACAGTACTATTTTTTTAAAACAGCTATTAGGGAGTTTCAATTGATTTCACTAGAGAACAACTTCATTACATTTTCTTATACTTGTTTTTCTTTATTCTAGATATTGAATGTGAAGTAACAACAATGAATTGGATATATTTTAGAAAAGTGAATGCCTTAATGAGGCCGGATGTAGGTAAAGCAGAAATAAAAAGAATGGAGGCCATGCAATTAAAATCATGTGCTGTAAATTGTTTGAATTCAAGATTTTGTCGGTCATTTGTTTTTGATATTGCACAAAAGCTGTGTTTTCTTTATGATTTTGTTACACGGAATGGGTTAGTAGAGAACAATAGTGGCAATTATTATATCGTTATCAATAAATTACAACAACTGTGAGATCCTTCCTGAAATCACTGAAACTTTCAATTAAAACATTGTGCAGTTATTGACTAAAGTTTTTGTACATGGACTCAAGTATGACCCGATAACGAGAAAGTTCCATTAGACGCCTCATCAACTCTCTATATTAAAGCAAGTTTTGGAATATCACGAATCAGAATCAATTTTGTCAATAAATAAATATTGATGGCAGACGATTTTTTTTCTGTAGCTGCGGGCCTGTAGCGACTTGGATCAGAATATAAAAAATTTTGAAAATGGAACTCATTCAGGATCTCATCAGTATATGCAATGAAACTACGTTGTAACAAGTTCGGACAAAAATTGCAGCGTCGTATACTAAGTATAATGGCAATAATATCCATAATACATGTACTTTCAACCAAAATATCGTATAAATCACACTTCTCTGCGATTTCATTAATCTTACCTTCTGTTTATTCTTTATCGCCTTCACAGGCCTAAGCCAGTGCTTTCATTCAGACTCGTCTCAATACACCCCAACACATGCCTATTTTGTTCAAGTCAAGGTCAAACTCGAAGTCATCCTATAGACCTCATCCATTTACAAAAGCATAGGCTGAAAAAGTTTCGTTCTCAATCGGGTTCACAGGTCAATTGTTATTGCATTTCGGCTAAATAAAGGGCAAAAACTCTAAACCCTCATAACCTCCGATCAAAACTAGAGTTGCCAGATGCCAATTTTTGACGTATTCTATGAAGGATAATAACTCACAAACCGTTCATTGGATATTCATAAAAATAGAAATTATCAGGATCTCATCAAGATACAATGTAGGCTATATAGGCATAAGCATAATATAAGTTTCATCATCAGCTCATTGATGGAAAGGTTCGCAATTAACAGAAGATACGAGGATCTGAAAAGTTCTAACTTTGGACAGGGCGATGGTGTGCAGTCAACCTTCGTAGTAATCTCTTTTTGGGATTAGTACATCCATTAATTGGACCAAAAAGAAGAAAACTTTTGTTATCATGCACTTTCATGACGCATTATTCATCTTTTACGTAAGCGTTTCTCTGCTAACGCAAAACCATAATGACGTCACTTCTAGAAGTCGCACAATCCCCTGTTACAAAGGTCTGAAAACATGGGTCGTACTCCAAAAAAGAAACTGGTAAGATATAATTATTAATAAAACTAGTGTATAATATTATTAATATTATTTATTTGTATACTTATTATTTTAATCAATATCATTGATATCAACGACGTTAGCACAATCTGCAAGGTAAAACTAAGCCTATAGATCTATGACTAAATAATGATGGCCACTTTATCGCTCTACGAAGTAGGCTAACTGTAACTTGCTAGAAATATCAAGCTTTCAATTTGAAACATTGTAAGTTTCGGTTGGATATTAACTAGGCTAGTCTACCTGCTTAGCACCTAGCATCTAGGCTAATCGATACAATATTGTTATGGACCTAGTACAAGGTGATTCATAATCACAACTTTTATGTCTTAGCTAGAAAAGAAATGTTCATCACCAGATCCAAGACGTCTCAGATCTTGGAGAAACAATTCCGCCAGTACCAGTAATCCGGGTAGCCCAAAATCGCGAAATGATAGTGAAGATTTGATAAATAAAACTGCAAAAATAGATGCAAAATATGTGGATAAATTATCACTGTTTGATAGACCTGCAACTAGATTTCAGAGTAAAACTAAACCAACCCAAGAATTTTCTCCACGTGTGAATACAAAAACAAATTATGTTCCAGAAAAGCAAAATACCTCGTTGAAAAAAACATTGAAATCTATAACAGATTCTACACCTTCCACATCACGGTTAAATCCTGATCATAGACGAAATCAAGAATTTTTCATTCGTCGGAAAAGGCTAAGAAGTGATGTAGACAAAGATGGTCTGCTGGAAGGATTACCCATCATGTTACGCTACCCAAAACGAAGTGAAAATTGTGATACCACAATTCTGAATGTAGACCTTAATCGTAAAAACATTAACGAAGGTTTAGGTCGGAATCAAACAAAATATGTTTCAGAAACAATTTCGAAAGTGGGTTCTCGTTACCGAACACGCCGATGTTCTCTACATTCCGACGACTCACAAGGTTTCTGTACTCAAACTCAGCCTTTTGCAATTGAACATTCGAACAACGACGAAAATATTGAGACATTTGAGGTCACTGTTTCAGATAAAACAAACAAAAGCAAAAGCAACGTGTCACAAAATATTTCCGAGGCTCGTGAAAAAATAAAAGGCAAGAGAAAATCTGCTTCTATCCAGAAGAATCTTCAAATGAAAAGTCTTTTTAAGGAGTTGTTTGGTTCTGATAGCATAAGTGACACTTCATCCAGTGCTAATGAATCAACATCGCCAAAGGAAGATAGCAAAGGATTGACAGACGAAAACAGTCTTTTGGACAAAAATTTAGACAATTTGCCCGCAAAAGATTCAAATAAAGTTCAACTGGAAAATATGTCAAAGACAGAAATGACAACAAACCATTATGATGTATCATCGTCGCCTCCTCCACTTTATCAAGAATGCACCACATCAAGTTCGTGTACATCCTGTTTAAATAACTGCAACTGCAAAATAATCGAGACTTCAAAATCGGAAGATTCCGTTAACAGTAGTAGACAGACATTAAAAACGGGCAATTGTTCATCCATAACAGCCGAGAGTGGATCACATACAAGTATAGCCATTGCACCATCCATATCCTTAGATCCTGTTATATCTCAGCAAGATGCTGATGACACATCTTCGGTGAGTGCCATCTTTTCTACAGGGGATGAAACCTCATTATCTTCAAGTCGAGGAGGATTGATGAGAATATTCAATCCTTGCATATCTGAAAGTAGATTATATGGTGAATATTCTGCTCTAAGTTGTATTCCTGGGTCGGAGTATTCTCTCCATCAATCTGTATCAATTCACGTTTCTTCATCAACCACTGACAACGACATATCACCTGCATCCAGTGTTTATCCTGTTAACAGTGCCGATACAACACAAATGACATCTCCCCAGAAAACGTTTGGTGGTAAATGTTCAACACATAGTTGTCTCTCCGAATCCGTTTACCCACCGAAGAAGGTTTCAACCCTTAGTATACAATCAGATGAGAGTAAATGTGATCCAATAATACTAGATAATAAGTGTGTAAATCGGACAACTTTGACCCCTAATACTGATGGTTGCAGCATTGGTGGCGAGTGTTCAACACAGAGTCTGATGCCGGAATCAGTTTATTCCCCGAGAAACGAATCTGTCTCGAGTTTACTGTCGTCAATCGACGGTGAAGAATTCCATTGTCTAGAAAACCCGTCTAATGTATGTTTACGATCATCAGATCAATATGCTATCTTGGATCTTGACACATGTGATACCCGTGTTGACATAACTTTAACTTCGATTGCTGATGGTAAAATTCTGGATGGTGTGTGCTCAAGGCAAAACTTTCTATCAGAAACAATTTGTTCTCGTAGAAACGAGTCTATTATAACTCAACAATCTACATATTATGACGATCGGGTCTGTGAACAAACAACCTTTGCTGCCGATGGCAAAGACAATGCTATTGAGGTTAAAAAACATGATAGTCTGTCTGAATCTGTCTCATCATCGACTCTGACTAATATAAGTTTACAGTCTTCAGATAACAATTCTAATTATGATGATGATAATATCAACGTGGATCAAACAACTTTAATACCGATTGCTGATGGCAGAAGCCGTAATGGTGAGTTTTCTGAACCGGGTCGCCTGCTTAAATCCGATTCTGCTGCATGGAAAACACATATTTTAGGTTCGGGGTCATCAGTAAACAGTAAAGACGATAATTCCGTCAATGATTATCCTACTAATAGTGCTGGTATAACACAATATAATAGTTTTAATTTTGAAATAACAGAAAAGCGTTGTTCAGATATCAGTCAAGTCATTTCAAGGTTGACTAGTTCTTCCTCGGACACTAGTTCATCCGGCCAAAGTGAAGTAAATTATCTTGGGAAAAAAGCTCGAATAGAACTGTTTCCTGAAAAAATGGATTCTCTCCCTTCAATAGAAGATATTGAAAACGACAGTGATGGAAGCAACAGACTAATTATAGATTTGAATGAAATATTTGGTGATTCTGTTCATAAAAACCAGTCTATCCAATCTGTGGGGATGACCAACCTAACTCTAACACAAGTGGAGTTGTCAGAAAGCACAAGCCTTGAGGAATGTTTACTTGAATCCGAGTCATTTCCTGATCATCAAGAGAATACTATGGTAAATGAAGAAGGGATTAAAGAAGAATTCTTTGTGACAAGTGGTAAAGAAATTGCTACTGGTGACCTTAATGTACTGAATACAGTCTATCCAGAATTCCCAAGTGACGCTAAATCTAAAAGCAGTATAAACACCATTTCTCTTTCCGGGATTAAAATGGAACAAGAAGAACTTAAAAATACCAAAGAGCTTCGTTCTGGTTCTAGACCTCGCAGAAAGAAAATTCACGTAATTGATACGAGCAAAAGAAAAGGATGTTGCTCCTCTTCTAGTAATGATTTTAAGGAAACTAACAAAACTAAGGCCAAAACAAACAGTAAATCAGAAAGTAAATGCTCCCATGAAAAATCAAAGAAATCAAAATCAAATAAACCAGACAACAGTAAACCCAGTGTTAAAAAGCAATCTACCCCAAAGAAGAAAGAACAGTGTAAAATCAAATCGAAAGTTAAACCAGAAACGCCATCAAAATGTAAATCTAATAAAACGAAAACAGTCAGTGAAAAGGAAAAAGATGAAAGTACATCGCGATCAGATACATCCAAGAGAAAACAGCCTTTTCTGGATGAACAACCAGACAAAGCATCAACGAATCTTGAAATAAGGAAAAAATCTTCTAAAAAGAAAGTCAAGAAGGAATCGGCAACCTATTCAGTACCTGTGTCAGATGATAATAACATGAAACAAAGTTTATTAAAAAAAACGAATCTAACATCGCCATCTGAGTAAGTAAACTATGAAACTAGAATAAGTCTTTAAAAAGAGATATAATCTCATGCTATAGCATTTCGAGCATTATGTTTAAATTATAAATTATTGTATCGTGTAATGAAATAATAGAGTAGAATGACTTCAACATTTTAGTCTCTATCCAATGAAATGCCGAAAACGTTTTAAGGAATTAGCTCTTTAAAGGGATCTGAGATTTCATAAAGTTGCCTTTGCTTATTTTTCTTGATCAAATCATGCTTATTGTTTAAATTTATTGATGTTTCTAGCGAATAATTCAAGTACTTTTGAGTGCTAAGATTGTGTGAGGATGTAGCAAATTCAAATTTACTGAAATCCGATTGAAGAAGCTAAAACTAGATTCCTTGTTTGCAAACTGAATAGAATAGATTGTGATAATCTAGCCACATTTTCGTATAAAAAAAATGTTAGTTAAACCATCTTTAAAAGACACATTTGTAAGTTAGAAATAATGTAATTAAATACACTGTGTATTTAGAAAATAAAAAACATCGACTTTTTCCTTTATCTCCATTATGGAAATTGTGAGACCTGATAATCTTTATTATGTGACCGCTCAACCATTGAAATCCCCTCGAAATTAGCTAATTACGAGTTAATTATTGACTTCTGAGACAAACTGTTATTTTTCCCGATCATTGGAACACCTCTGTTTTCGATATATATAAGAAATAGCCGTCCAATAATGGAATATATATAAATAAATGAAAAAAAGGAACCTAACTTTAACATTTAATTTCATGATACGTCTATCATTCCTCGCCGTCTCTCAATTGTCCTCACCCTCTTGCCTTCTCACCTTTATTTTTTCGCTGAAAATGTTTCGATGACATTTGTCCAACTTGAATGTATCTTGACATTCTTGGTAGAATTAGATCGCGGGTGAAAAAAAAAAGAGAAAGCTAAATTATATCTTAACTGCTGTCTGGTAAGCTATATATTTCAAACTGCTTTTACGCTGTAAACAGATGACGCATGAGAATTTTAATTGAAACCCCTCTTTTCAATAACACTGTCACTTTTAGATATGATTTAATTGACTTTTTCTTCAGATCAAGAAGGAAACATGACAGAGGAAATAACACTCAATTGCTTTCAAATGAATCGTTAGAAGTTCACGCCAAAACTTTATGGTGCAGGTATGATATAGGCCTACTATTGTTTTACTTCTGTTTCGAGGTTGTAAAGAGCTTTTCTACACATTCACATTCCCTGGATCCCTGTATCGATGGATTCCTATTTCAGTCAGGTGCCTGCGGATTTGTAAGTCAACTAAAACTGAGCGTATGACATAACTATCGCAGAGGTCCTCATATTATATAGCAGCTTTTTTTATTTTTAGCATAATATGTTAATTACGGAAACCACTAAGGTTTGAGTGGAAAATGGAAATGGAACCCATAAATGCCCCTAATCGCAATAAAATAAAGCTAGTTAACCTTTTTAGATCCAAATTTAAGTTACCAGTATATGCACTTAAAAAAACAAAAAACAACTAGGTTAGTCATGTATGTATTCCGCTTATTCGACTAAATTGAATAGTTTTTACGTGTTGTATGCATGGATCTCTGACGACAATGGCAACTCTAAATTTTCCACAACTCCGTTTTTCCGGACAGAGCGCTTCGATTACTGACCTGTAACAGCAAACACCTAAATAGAGATTTAAAATGATATGTTGAAGAAAGGTCTACCAGCCTGGCATCATTCTCACTGTTTATATCACACATCTCGTAATACTCAGAGATATGCCGAAGCAAATTATATTATATTTCAACACTGATTTTTTTTTATTGTAGGCCTAATATAATATTTTAATAATAAGATCTTGAATGAGTTCGATTTTCACAGAATTTCGTTGAACAATTTTAAAGGTATTGAATCGTGAATTCGATAGAGTGTAGATTTTAGATCGGAAATCCGACACATTTACTTATTACCTATATCATGACGTCGTCTATGAGTATGATATGATAATAATAATGTTCGTTTTAAAATGTACCGTACTTTTAAATTATTTTGGTCATAATCAATGTCTGTGATTAGAGTAGAAAAATGATGAACCTACATGATAATAGGTATTCATCGATTTTCATTTTACAATTACAATGTATAACGAAATTAAGTTTTAAAGAATATCCTTTCACTATTAATTTTGTCTATATGATCAAACAAATTGTATCATTGATAATTAGGTTTTATAGGATGTACCGATATACTTAAAGATGCCTTTGCTCATTTTTCTTGATCAAATCATGCTTACTAATTGATTAATCATTGTTTCTAATGAATTATATAAATATTCATATGTTAAAATACCGTATGTGGACGTAGAAAGGCTTGGGGAAGTCATTTACTCAAATCTGCTTTGAGAAGCTAAATTTAAACTCTATGTTTGTTCACGTGACCAAATGACGTCATTATTACCGACTGTTGGGCAAGCCAGTGGCTGCTTCACCATGAGATTTAAACTAATTCTTTTCTATGAAATTACACCAACGTTCATAGACATCCTTATCTAAACATATTCTTGATCATTTTTCTTCTTTTTCCCTTTATATTCTGAATCTGAAGCCTTTTTGAATTGTAAACTGTGCACATGCCCGCATATTTAAACGATTTTTAACCAATTACGGATGTCCCTGACTATAAACACTGGTACATCGAAAAAAGATCGGATAATGTTTTTATTACAGTCAAGCTATGGAAATCCTCGTCGTAATTAGGTAATTATGGGCTAATTAGGGACTTTTGAGACAAAAATATATATATATATATACTTCTATCAATCGAAAGTATAGGTATTCTAATGAATGGGAAAGGTACCAGTATTATATATACATAATATCTTAGCATGCTTTCAGCTTAATAGCTTCTTCAGAGATATAAAATAATTCAACAATATTCAACAATATATACAATTCGGAGGTCACTATTCAAAACAAACATAAAATACCACTTATTACTCACTTATGCAAGATAGTAAATAAAACTATCGTGTTGAAACTAGTTAAAAACCTTAATCAGGGTTATGGGATAATTGATTATTAAATAACAATATAATATAATGAGATAACAATATAATAAAATCAAGAAAAGAATTATACGTTTAGTTCAGGTTTAAACTTGTAAATGAACCATGATTCTTTTTGTCGTCTTGATTGCACATTGTCAGTAAATAATTGGAAGAATGGGAAGACTTTAAATTTAATACTTAGATGATTTGCGCATATAAATATATATATATATATATATAAAAATGAAAATAAGGGAAACCATCTTTAATTCTAGACAGTATAGTACATGATACATTATGCATAAGCTTACAGTCTATATTTCTGAATCTGAAATTTCTCAAATTTAGCCAATTTTTTCTTTGATGAATGAATAAATGAATTTATTGTTATAATTGATAAAAAGTTTCAAAATTTAAAAAGTCATTACCGGTATACAGCACCAAATTATTTGTTTGTCATTGAGGTAATAATTACAAATTAATTTTGTTTAAGTTGACCATATCATGACAGTTTTGCATTTTAGTATAACCCTCAAATGTCGACATCTGTGGTATTGTATGAAAAGGAGAATTATTATCCTAATACCTGTAAAGTCTAGCCGGCGGATTTAAAATGTTTGTAAGCACGAGCTGCACCTCTTTACAGACAAATGGTGTTCTGTCCTTAAGTATTGGAATTGGTGATTTCATCTATCCTTGAAGATATTTCAAGATCTCAACAAATAACAATGATCGCTGTTGGCTGAACTGACCGAATCTTATTTTGAATAAAAAACAATAGTACTTATATGTTTATAAGTGAGATAAAACCTTCTGGGTTTGTATGATAAAAAACCTTTTCCCTCATGAAAATCAGGACAAACAAAACATGTTTTATCACTTTTTAGTGACAACAGATGGACAGTTTGTAAACTGCTGGGATGTAACGATGCTGGCAACATAGAAGAAGCTTTGAATCAACAATGGGAGTGCACTTCACCTAAAGTTAAACTGAAATATTTTTCACGAGCACGATATGCCCTACTTGACGAAGATAAACATTCTATGCGAAGCAGCAGAAGATCTACAGGTAACAATGCGACATTTTGCTATTTTTTTTAACGCTTTCAATATTATAATGCAGACGTATCACAATTGCCTTATGAGTGCGATAAAGGCTACAGTTTGATCTGCAAGACAAAATGCAATGGATCCAGCTAAACAGTATATGGTTCTTTCATGTAAATTGTACAATTCTGATTTGATTCGCAGATTATAAGACATATTGGATTGCAAAAATGATTACGATACCACTTGAATTGAACTCGTTTTACTCACAAGACTAATACAAGTATCTCTAACCCTGTGTGCAATAACACTGAAAAGACAGAATGTTAGTGTGGCTGAAGAAAGTAACCTCTCCCTGGTGTGGTAATTTGTGATGGATGGCCTTTATGTATTACATAACCAACCAGACTATGTGCTGATGCATATGACCTCTTAAACATTCGGTTGCACTGTTTTTACTGTATCAAATTAAACGAAAACAAATTACTGAAATGTGTCGACTAGACACTTAAGAATTAAGTTTATGGATATTACACCTGGAACAGATTGATAAAGCACATATTTTACTACACAATCCATTTTCACAAACCAAAACTCGACTGCGTTTCTTGGAATCATTAGGGGAGGGAGCCGGACAGGGATCACAAAATTTTCCAGAGGGGGCCACAGCCCATTCTTCCACTTTATAAAATGATAACGAAATTAAAAGCTTGGAGCAGGGAGAGGGCCAAATCCGGGTCAACCTCTTTTCTTCGGGGCGGGGTTGATGGACATGGCTCCTCTGGACTCTTAGTAGAAACGCCACTGTATAGCGAGACTGTAACTGACATAAATTTATTAAATAAACTGTGATAGATGCTATAAAAAGTATGAACTATGATAGCTTATAATCTGAAATAAAAGTAATTTTTCTATGGCAGAGAAGAGGGTCGCGCTGGCTCAGTGAGTTAAAGGCTTGCTCGCTAACCTGTAGGTCCAGGGTTCCAGTCTGGCATAGGTGGAGATAATAGCTTCAGATTCTTCAACCTGACCCCCCCCCCCCCCTCCCGATGTCAATTATGCAGATAAGAGGGGCTGACGTTGGGATGGGACTATTAAAAGACGTTAAAGATCCCTCGACAGCTGAAAATGTGGCAAAATTTCTCTCATTGCACCTTGCATGGCGTTGCCCATTTTCATTAACCCACATGGTGCAGAAAAGATGGACGTAAAACTCCATTCATTTCATTTCAAATTTTTGTTGTAGAGAAAATGTGTAAGAAAGAGGAAGATGACAGTGTTGTGTATAGTGAAGCACTCAGACGAACTGTTCCCGTTCCAGCTCCAGTTAAGAATCTATCTGACCTGGACCGCTTTATTCGTCTCAAACCAAACAAACAACGTGACATACTCAAACGATGGTTGAAATTTTACCAAAAGATGCTGTCCAGAAGAGATTATTCTAATTTTCTGATAGATTTTGAACAAGCATTGTATCGAAGTCGACTCGATGATCTTAAATCAGCACCAACTCATCGTCTGAAATCAAATGATGTAGAGTTGAATCACCGTCGGATTTTATTTAATTGCATGAAGCGAATCAAAACTCAGATTATAACAAATTGTAGTGAGAAATATCTTATCAGAAGAACAGAACTTGATAAGCAATATTCTGATATCGTATGGGCTTTATTGAATGATGACTCGTCTAATTTAGTACCAGGCTGTCGGTCAAATCGATTAAAAGATACTCTCAATGATCTATTGGAACTTGAGGAAGGAGGTCATGTTGATGTTAGAGGTCAGGCAGTCCAAACGGAAAGCTACACCTGTATTTTGAATGATCTGAACACCAATGAACATCCTATTGATAAACAAAACACTGATATACTATCAGATTTACCGGAAGTACAAAATCTTGAACTTTATGAACAGGTATTAGAGAATCTTGCTTCGCACAAAGAATTAACATCTTTGACTACTGATGTTCCTGATATAGACTGTGAAGTACCATGCCGTAACGTAAGTGATCCGCAACACAAAGATGGCGCGTCAAATACCCCAGACCCATTAGATCATTCGTATGAATTGATTGAGAATAACATCCGTGAAATTCTCCATCAGGAGGCAATAGATGCTTTTATCAGATCCAATGAGAGTTCAACCAGATCATGCTGTGACCTAGATTCTCCTTCCTGTATCCTATCGATGTGGATTTCTGCAGAATATAACTCCTTACCTAATTTACTGGCTTCCTCGCCTAAGAATGACGATGCTCTATAAATATTACAGGTGATAATGTAGAAACATTAAAACGAAGCTGAAGTTAATTGTTACTGTGACTGAGAACTGTTTCAGATTCGAAACATGTTACAATTGCTTGTTTTATTGCACCTTAATATAACCATGATAACTTTTATCTCTACTTCGTCAAGTTCAGTTTTCAACGCGCTCAACTACGACGCTACGACTGCAATTATTAATTTTTATAAGCTTGGATAATTCCAAAATCAATTCATCAAAATCCGTCAAAAATGCACCTTCTAGAGTGTTTACGAGCATTTTAAGAACATGGGCAATAATTCATATTAAATATACATGGTTGACGACAATATATACCCCCATTTCATGTGGGCGTATAAAAAAAAGAGTAATAACATATATATCGGTAATAAATATATAGAGTTTTACCTATATATGACCAAAAGAAAAGAAAATAAAGAGGAATCACAAATATGTTCCGCAGAGGTTCGGATAATTTGAAAATCAGAAAAATCGAAAAATATCTATTTTGAGTTATTGCCCTTGTTCTTAAAAAACGCGTTCATGTTTTAGTTAACACTCTAGAAGGACCAATTCTTGACAGATATTGACGAACTTGGTATAATTATACAGTATCCCCCTAAAAAGTTCAAAAGAAGGTTGAATATTTCATACTGTTGATGTCGGGTAGGTGGTTAAGGGTAGAAATAACTATTGACTAGATGTTTATTACTAACATACAACAAAAAACCCTGAAAGTATAACGATTAAAATTACTAACAGGCAAATAAATATATACATAAATGGAATAATGTTGATTCCTATCAAAACAATTAAAACTAAGACCAACTATAAAATAATTCAATACAGCCTAATACTGATAAATATGAAATGTAAGGGCACCATTTTGCACAGTCGCAATCTTTAAGAACAATTTCTTAATAAGTATCTAATAAATGTAAAACAATATAAATACTAGAGCCACACGTGGCACAGAGTGGGACTTTGCAAATGTAGCAATTTGCTAAATACCCTGAAAAAATCAACCTTCGACGATAATTAGGTCGAGTGCAAGAACAGTCTAAAGTTGAGAAATTTTCACTACTTAAAAGATTCTAATACCGGAAGTAGACGCCAGACCTCACAAATCAAAGTATCGGCAGATAGCCAAGGCCAATGACCTGTGATCTTGTAAAGGAGAGGGTCTAAAAAGTTCAAGATCAAGAGATATAAGTCATCAAAGTTCCAAATTGCATACGGCTATAAAACCGGAAGTGGACATAGGACAGCAAATATAAAAGTATAAATAGATGGCCAATGCCAATGACGTTTGATCCTACAAAGGTCAAGGTCAACAAAGGTCAAGGTCAAAAATTGAAAATTTTGAATTTCTTAAACCAGTTCCCTTTTTTGAACTATGAAGCGGAGGTAATTGTAATACCATTTTGAACAAATGTATACTTTGCGAGTTATGTCCCTTGCCAAAAATGTCCATAATGAGTAATTTAACCCGGATGTGCCACGCCCACCTCAATTTCTTTTGCATAGGTTAATTGATATTCTGAATGTTATGTTGTGTTCCAAATCCAAACCTTCTACACCATACAGCTCAAACGATATAGGTCTACATGTGTCAATAAAGGTCAAAATCGAAAATTGAAAATATGGAAATTTCAAAACCCGTTCCTTTTTTGGAACTATAAAGCTGAAACAATTGACCTATTAACACAAACTGGCAAAAGTAATGGGGTAATTGTGTGCAATGTTCCTTTTTGAACAAATGTATCCTATGAGAGTTATGCCCCTTCCCCAAAATGTAAACAATTAGTAATTCAACACGGATGTGCCACGCCCATCTCAACTTTTTTGTCATAGGTTAATTCATATTCAAATTGTCTTCTTGTGTTCCAAGTTTCAATGTTCTACATCAAATAGATCAAGATATATACACACCATGCTCAAAGAGACAAAAATATTGTAAGAAAAACTCAAATTGAAAAATTCACGAATTTTTGCTTTAAAAAACGATTGTTATATATCGCTTGAAGGAGCATGAAAAGCACATTAAGAATCCGAAAAAATTAACCCTCTAGGTTAATTAGGTCACGTGCTAGAGCAGTCCAAAGTTGCGAATTTGGCTTTTTTCGGACAGCTATAAAACCGGAAGTACATGTCGGAGGTCAAATGTCAAAGTATTAACTGATAGCTAAGGTCAATGACCTTTGAAGTTATAAAGGTCAAGGTCATACAAGGTCAAGATCGCGAGATATGACCCTTCAAACTTTGAAAAATTCAACCGGAAGTTGCAAAAAACGAAAATCGAAAATCGAATACGGCTTCCTAGTATTATGTTGTTTTTTTTATCTTCTTTCATTTGACACTAAAATCATTTAAATCTGATAAGCAGTTATGTCTGAATAAAAATCGAATCATTTCAGAAAAATCAAAATGGCGGCCAAAGTTTCACGTCTGGTCCGGATTTTTTTTCTTCGTTTTTTTGTCATAACTTTGTCTACCTATCAGCATAAAATTTTTGGACCTATACAAATTACACCGGAAGTTATTCAACCGGAAGTGAAAATCAATTTCCTGTTTAAACCGGAAGTGAAATTGAAAATTTGTCTGTACCATTTTGTTCACTTTGCTCAATTTTTTTCAGATTAATTAGACAAAAAGCAAAAAAAGTGAAAAAATTGCAAAATTTGGCAAAAAAAATGTCTGCGACAAATTTTCGAATTTTGAAAGTGCTATTCTTTCAGATTGACATTTCGATAACAAACAATAATATACTAATAACTAAACCTACACTTTTAAATCCAATGAGAGGGAAAGTACCTTACCAGAGGTGTAGAATCTGAAAATAAGAAGTTGGAGTGCAATGTATGTAATTTAGTAAGAATAATTCATTGCAGTAATGATAGATGTAATGTAATTTATAAGACATGAAAGAAACTGTAAGATAAAAAACTTGCAAAATCCAACATGGCTGCCACCCATGTAACCAGGATAAACAAAAGTTCCAAAATATAACTAAAATGTAACATACCTTGAACAAGATCAATCCAAATCCCAAGAATATGGTAATATTTATAACAAGGAAAAATCACTAAACTATATTATCCAGTACAACATTGAAGAAGATGGAATGTAATATATATATATATATATTTCTACACCATTATCATAAGTCTGACAAAACTAATACTGAATTACAAAGTTGCCTACCAGAAAAAACTATTCATAAAGAGTTTAGAGCTAGGAAAAGATAATCTGGGGTGAAGAAAACTCAGAGACAGAGAAAGATTGAATGTAATATATATGTATGTACACTTTGAAACTGTTAATTGTTACTGTACTGCCAAATATTTATATTTAAATTCAAAGCTGTCAGTGGGCGTATATTACTTTGCCTGGCAAGCTATCTTTTAATTTTCGATTCCCATGTTGCTTATTATCTGTAATTAGTATTACTATTGTTCACCTATTGTTACCCTCCAACAACCATTAATTAATGTACAGGTTATCACTCACATTCTATTGTGTTCTCTAATCAGGCCATCAACGCTCACTATGTGTAACCTTTCTTGTTTAAATGTATTCAGCTTATAATTTCATCACAATTTCTATATATCCATTGCTCTCAAGAGAGTTTCATAAGAAACGATGCAACTTATTCATTATTTCATTCTGATTTTTTAGTAGGTCGAAAATTTTAGATAATCCAATTAATGAAAACTATAAACCAAATTCTAGAGTTGTGTGCCCCTAACCTTATCTTATTGTTATCCAGTACCCAGTTATAGTGGCAAAACTCTCATAGAGCGTCTGAGAGGGCTCTCAAGAAAATTTACGAAAAATTAAATTCATTTGGTACATTCCGACACATATTCTGGTGCAAAAATTCATATTTTTGTATGTGTGGAAATAAAAATGGGGGTAAACTTTGGCGTTCAAACCATTTTCTAGGGGGATCCCCCCCCCCACAAATTTTCAAGTTGTTACACTTTGCTTTACACGTATATTTATTTTGACACCGTGATAGCTGTATTGCTTTCTATTGAATTAACCAAGTGTTTGACATTATACATTTGCAATACTGTCCTCGATATCAATCTGTAAGCATCAACGGAAACTCTACCTTCCCAAAAAATCAAAAATATACAATATTCCGCCTGTCGTGTCGGAATATGTCATCTATCTTAAGGTTATCAATCTTTTTAGTACAGCATGAATTATCGGACCATGATATACTCACATTTTCTGATACATGGCTTAATGAATCTCACCAAGACCAAGATACTCTTCTGGAAAACTTTAAATCTCCAGCACTCTGTACTCGCTCATCTTGTTTAGGTGGTGGTGTAGCAATCTATGTGAAAAATAATATATTTTCTAAAGAACGACACGATCTTCGTCTTCCTCATTTAGAAGCAATTTTGGATTGAAGTAGTTCTTCGTAAAAAACGTTTATTGATAGAGTCCTTCTACGTTCCACCTAGATCTTCTGATAACTATTGGGAACTTGTTCAGGAAAGCATTTCTAAAGCAAAAGACGATTGTAAACCTCTGTGCATTCTAGGTGACTTTAATGAAAATCAGCTTTCTGGTAGATCAAATAAAATAACAAACATTTCTCAACACTTCGGATTCACACAAACTGTAGCTGAACCAACACGTTATACAGAGCACTCAGAAACTCTTCTAGATGTTGCATTGGTAATCGACACTAATCTAGTTTCGGAGACCATTGTACATAAAGCTGGTATTAGTGATCACTGTCCGATAGAACTTGTATTAAATCTTCCTCGACCAGAAAATACGACTTTCAAGCGTACCATATAGAATTATAATGAACTCGATGTAGATGCAATCAATAACTTCCGGTCTACAACAGACCGGGCAAAATTCTTTGAAAGCCACCAAGATCCAAATGTACTTGCGAAAAGATTCTCTGATAGGCTTCCAGAAGCAGTTGACTTGATTTGTTCTCCACACGGATGTAGTAATCCATGAGCGCGATACTGTGTGGATGAATGGGTACATCAGGCGAATAATTCGCAATAGGAACAGACTTCACAATAAAGCAAACCAGACAGGTTCATCAAACCACTGGAACTTTGTCATTGCAGAGGTCCGAAGAGTAAAACAGGACTTCTTTGACAATCTCGATGGTAAGATAAGCCAGGGCCATTTCTAAGAAAAAAATTGGTGGAAGCTTGTCGAAAACGTAGTCTTTAAAAATAGTTCATCAAAACATTTTCCTCCACTCCTAATCAACAACCAAATTGTCCATGAAGATGCTGTCAAAGCTGAATATCTAAACCAATTTTTCATCAACCAGTCAACGTTTACTATTTCCTCAATCTGAACTCTGTATTCCACTTCCCGTTTATACTCCCCAAGATATAAATGCTATGCTTAATTCTCTTAAGACAAAAAAGGCCTGTGGAAATGATAACATTACAAATAAAAACTATATTATTGTCCTGTTATTTGACGTTTCGGCTTGCTGCCTTCTTCAGAAACACCCAAATAGATCTCGATCACATCTTATTCCGTTATTTTACTAACTATTTAAAGTTTAGAATACTCAAACTGTTTAGTTCCCCTTTTTGGGAATTTGTGATATAACAAATAAATTTCTTAAATGTTGTAGTCCATCTATTACAATTCCTTTGTGTACCCTCTTTAAGTTCTTGCAGGACCAATGCTGCTTCCCCACCATATGGAAGCAAGCCAACATCATTCCAATATATATCTGCTCAAATTATCACCCGATTTCTCTCCTCAGCACTCTAGGAAAGGTATTTGAAAAATGCACCCATAACTATTTAAACAATTTTCTCCGACTACAGCAAATACTTTCTGTCTCACAATCAGGGTTTACAGAAAATGGCTCTTGCACATACCAGCTCATCAATATATATAACGATATATGCAGAAGCCTTGATGAAGGTTTCGAAACTAAAGCTGTATTTTTTTTATATAAGCAAAGCTTTTGACCGCGTATGGCATGCAGGCCTCATTTACATGCTCCTGTCAGTAGGCATAAGAGGTAAAATGCTATTGCTTCTCAAAGATTTTCTCTCTGAAAGAGCACAATCTGTGGTTATAAGAAGCTCAACCTCAAGCTCGTCATCTGTTCAAAATGGAGTCCCAAAAGGGTCGGAGTTTGGGCCACTTTTATTCTTCGTATATATAAATGATATTACCAGTGACATCAAATCTAACATCCGCCTGTTTGCAGGATACGCCACTGTTCATGGCCATAAATGACCCGACAGAATCTCAAACTCTTTTAAACAATGACCTTGAAACATCAGCAATAGGGCAAACTCTTGGAATGTTGTCTTTTGCCGACACGAACACATTGCCACCCTCATAAGTAAAATCAGTAAGTCAGTAAATTGTTTTCGTTCTATGAAATATAGACTTGCCAGGAAATCTCTTGAACATATCTACAAATCTTATATTCTACCCCTGTCTGACTATGGTGATGTATAATATGATAACTGCACAGAAACACTCGTGTCGACTAGACTGCCTCAGATCGATAATCGGTTTAGTCCGTGGTACGTCACACTCGTAGCTTTATAGGGAATCTGGTTTCTGTTCACTTAAACAAAGACGATATGAACATCGCCTTATTCTCTTTTATAAGATGATCCATAACATGGTTCCTCAGTACACTTGTCCCAGATCATATGGGATCCTCGTATGACTACAATACACGTCATGGTCACAAGCTACGAACAACACTTTTTACTAGCTCTAAACCCGAAAACATATTTTCATTATGTAGTATAAAATAATTCAAACTACAGATAAAATCCATTGCGTCTCCACCATCGTATTATTTCCTTGGCGAAAGATCGGTCCAAATAGTGCACTGCAGACTCCGAAATAGAATGAGTGACCTCAACCGACACAAGTTCATAAGACACGTTGGTGACTTCGCATCCTGTACATGTGGACATCCCATTGAAGACATTTTCTGCTATTCTGTCCGAAATATCAGCCCAGAGCATCATCTAGATGTAAAAAACACCTCAGTGAAGTTGGAAATGCACATATATTCCAAACAGTACATGATTTTATAAGACTATCAAACAGATTCGCTATTTAACCATATCGTAGTTTCGCTTTTAAGTGATACATGTATGTTAAAATCTTGGTCTTTGTTACCTAACCTCAACCATAGGCCTATATTATATATATCACATTTGTGAATATCTCTTACTTACCGTAGGGGTGGATCTTGTATACCTTCCCTAGTTGTTCAGATACTTTAGGTGCTGATCTCACTTACTAACCCCGCTGTTAATCTTGAATACCTACTAGTACTTACCTACTAGGTGGATAGTGCTTGCATACTGTGGTTGTTGATCTTTGTTACTTACCCCTGCCACAGGTCCTGTATACCTATCCTAATTGTATTCCTATCCTATTTGTTGATCTCATATACTTACAGCATTGGTGGATCTTGTATTCTTATCTTAGTTACTGATTCTGTATATCTACCCTAGTTATTATGGTATAAATGTAAATATATACCATACCTGATGATCTTGTATACTAACTTAGTATTGATCTTATATACTTTCTCAAGTTGTTTGAACTTGTATACTTACCCCATTTGTTCTTATTTACCATACCCTAGTTTTTGTTTTCTCTTACTGACTATATATACCGATATCTTCCTTACCTATTCTAATATTGGATCTGGTATACTTACCTTACTTGCTGATCTTTTTTAGACCTGTAGGTGCTGATCTTGTATACTTACCCCAAATAAAGATCATACTTACCTAGCATTGCCTCAGCATGTACACCTACCTAGTACAATTTGTCAGAGTAATAGCTCTTGTATATTAATTTTGTCCTCAGATCCATAGAAAATTACTGTTTGATTTTTAAATTATTAATTTCAACCGTCGTGACCAACTTATGTCTTCTTCCGCCAAGTCTATTTCTAGTCTGGTCAAATTACCCATAACACTAACACTGTCTCCAATTGATCAGCGCGACTATCTTTGTCTGCAGCTTCGTGGGCGGACGGAATTCTTGGGGATGACGACCATTGTCTGGTGTGGACACCTATGCACTTTTGCACGTTTTCATTCATATATTTAAATATACATAATTAATTGTTATTTTTTATTTAATAAATTAATAAATATTGATAACCATTTTCTGTATTGTGTCTTTTCTTTGCATCAGATGCCGGATTAGTATAAGCTTCGGTTTGTTTCCAAAATATCTTACTTATTTTCTGTAAAAATTTTACTTGATATAGAAATATAACATTGTTTAAATCATAAATCAGAACGAAAATGTGACCATTTTCTGTCACAGAAGACCTAGATAGTTGATTTTAATAAAATATAATGGTAACAAAATAGGTCGGTTTCTATACTTAATATGATAAAACTTCTTTCTGTATCGTTTTAAAGATTCCATATCATTTATATAGTTCAAAAAATATGTCAATGTCCTGGAACCATTTTCCTTGAAATTAAAAATATGTCATAATTGACTTGTGAATAATAGATATTAAAGCTGTGATCAACAATTTTGTTCTTTCAGTTCATCAGACGAATTATATATCATTGTCGTTTTCCATTTTGGTTAATCTTGATACTTGGTTTGCTTTTGAAATGATATTAAATGAAGATATTTGGATTTGAGCCCATATAGGAATTTCAATTTTAACCAAAGCTCTACACAACACAACAACATTAGCCTTGAGCGTTTTTTTTTTTTTTGTATGGTTCTTAAGTACAGTTCAGTAACTTTTTATTGTCAAACAATGTTGTTCTATACTGTAGGTTATTCAATAACTGATAGTGTTAACAACTTATAATTTTGGATATATTGCAAGGATTTCAGAGGATATATCGCATATGTTATCAAATCGAAATGGTTTAAGAGGGCACAATTGTTTTCAATTCACAGTTATGAATTTCGTATAGTCTAATCTTTCAAGTAGCAGACTAACATTCTCGTCTCTCTTGACGTCATATTGCCTATTATATGGTATGCCCGTAATACTAGTCTTTTAGAGAAGCAATTATATTCCCTGTGATGAAACACTATATCCAATTTTCAAAATCAATCACCTTTAACAGTCAGTTGTAACTGTTTTTAGAATACTTAATTTCACTACTGTATATTTATGTTTCATCATTCATAGCCTACTTGGGAGGAACTCTTTACTCTGACATTTCACAATTACTTGTGACAGTAAATTTGCGACCTGAGAAGCTTTATGGGATAATTCTGACACTTACTTACAGTTTACCAATGACACATTTTATCATCATTTTGAGTCCATAATCCATATCTTACTATTTTTATGTTTTTTGGTGATATATTACTATGATTATGTTTTTTGACCAACAACTGATGTTTAAACTACCGTAATCATATGATCACTTGACAATATTGACATAGTTCCGGTAAACTATGGCTGCCATTCATACCGTGATATGTTGCATAGTACTTGCGGAACTGTGATAAACGTAACTCCCTCCACTTTGGTCTTTGTGGAAATTTATCCAGTATAGTACATAAGTAGAAAAACTGTCCGGTTTTGAGCGGATTGATATTATAATTGCGCTTTGTTTTCGTTATGTTTATTTTTTATTTATTTTTTTTTGGGGAACGTCCCCAGACAAAATCAAAAATGGTATAGCATAATTGTCTTCGCCAAACATTTTTAAATGACCTGGAATCAAAAATGAATAACTGAAACTCAATTTTTGCTAAACCGGAAGTGTGCCATTGCATAATGTGAAAATATTTTGCATCAAGTCTGTAGGGCTTATTTATGAACCGATTTACCTGAAATTTTCTTTAATATGTTCATTGTTATAAGACGTATCTGGTGAGGCTAAAAATAAAATTTTTTTAACTATTTTTGTCAAAAAAATTTGAATCCAAAATTTTCAAAAAAGCTCAAAATGTCTAACTCTGCCGCTAATTATCCGATTGATCTGAAATTCACAGGACATATACATAAAAATTTATACAATCAAAATTTTTCTATCACTTCCGGTTTTTGCTTGAGAACTTCCGGTTTTTTTAAATCACGCCTGGCACCCCCACTTCTGGTGTAAATTTCAGATGTTGGCAAAAACCATATACATTGTCTGTCAGTCATAATTAGAATGCACTAAGCAGAAAAAATCCAAACTGGAAGTGATGCATAAGCCGTCGCCTCGGACTGACCCATTTTAGCAAAAAAATTAATTAGTCCTCCATTTTTTATCCGAATTTTTATGATTTTGGTGTCTATTAAAACCTTGTAACCTTGTCTACAGTTTGTTAGAACAGAATTTTGAATTTTTTTTTATATTCGTTTGAATTTTTTGAAAATTCAAAAGGCCTCACCATGTGACCTTGACCTTCGATGACCTTGAAAATTTCACTGTAGGATGTTCTTGACCTCAGCTATCCACAGGTGTACTCATATTGGTTGAAAAATATTAACTTCCGGTTTAATAGCCATTCAAAAATTAACATTTTTGACAACTTTGGACGGCTGTATGACCTTTTCTAATAAACACAGAAAATTATTTTTTTCAATTTTGTAATTCCCTTTGATTATCTTTTCAATGATATATGACAATAATCCATTAAAATAAGTTTTAAAAATATTGGTTTTTTTTTCCACTGAGGGTTCTAACTTACAATGTAATTAACTCCTAGCAATATGGTTTGTATATTCAGGATCTACTCAATTTTCTCTTTTCAACGATATGTGACATGGGTGGCTTAATACAAAATTGAATTTGTGAAAATAGGCATAAAAGTGTTAAATGTTTATAAAAAATGTGATAAAAATCTGTAGATTGTGGGGATTAAAATGATTGACAGGTGTTATAATATGATAGGAAAGCAATCCATATGAACTTTTGACATGCAGGTGTGAAGTAGTTTGGGTCATAAACAGATTAATCTGATTATGTAATCTTTTAACACTTACAAAAATAACTTTTTTTTTTTCAATTTTCACTGACAATAATTTAACATACACTCATATAGAGTAGTGAATTTTTGATACATTTTCTGTACCATTAATAGAGCTCTATCTGCAAGATACACACAACAGTTTTGGTTATTGGTGTTAGTTAGGCTGAGGGAATAAAAGCAAACAGCTATGATGACACTAGAGATTTCAAATTTTTGAAAGAAAAGGGGCACGGAGGAGTAGGAGTATATTAAAAGCAAAACAAAAATGTCAACATTTTAAAATTGGGAGTTTTGAATATAGAACACATTGCTTTGAATATTTTGGATAAAAATATTAACGTAATTGTTATCTATAGACCACCCGATTAGATTTATTTCTCCCAATGTTAGAAAGATTATTAGTTGAATTACAAGAATCTGGTTCAGACTATGTTATTGTGGGGGATTTCAACCAAAATATCTTGGAGGGTCATTTGTCTATACTAAATTGTTTTCAAAAATTTGGTTTTCAACAACTTGTTCAGCATTACACGACTGAAGGTGGGACATGTATAGATCATGTTTATATCAGTAAAGAAATTCCGTCACATAATGTTCACATTTCACACATACCTGTATATTATAGCTACCATGAAGCTATTAAAATAACCATACGATAAGTTATATTGATACAAGATTGAATTTACCCTTTCGCAAAACATTTCATTTAGCTTGGCTCTTTACTAAAAGTGGTCGAGTCAACACCGGACTTGAGAGGGTTTGAAGTTCAAAAAAGTCTTACAGATATCAGGCAAAGTATCACGGGCCACACTCAGTGCTGTTCACAGCTCTAGTTTTATTTTTGTACTTGAATATGTTATCATTAATGCCCGTATATAGGTAAAGACAAAAATCCCCATCACACGGAAAAAGACTTATATAATACGTGGAAGACCATATCTTCCAGTCACGCGCATATATTTTTTACAGAGATTTACCGAAATGAGAGGACATTGAATATATTGTCCAAATGACGGTCGGGAAAATGTCAGATGGTCCAGGTCAAAATGTGTTGGCCTATTTATGAAACTGTGTTCTGTAACATCTGATTCTCGTAACTAGGCTTCGTATTGGNTTATATTGTTACTCTGTCTTCTTCTTCCGG
>NW_008710950.1:3353029-3360529 GCF_000327385.1 Lottia gigantea | reverse complement strand
GGGGGGGGGGGGGGGGGTGGCTGCCACTGCTTTCGTTTTCTTATGTGAAACATGTTAAGGTCTCGAGAGTACAATTTGATATTGTTTCTTCAAAACGGAAATGAGACATGTTGGGGTATGTCAGGTGAAAATTATATAGGCTAATAATCGACCATAAGTTCGAAAATAAACCGACTAATAAATCCATAAACCGATAAAGAAATCTTGAAGTTTGGATGGTTTCTCTTTGATGCTGTGCGAGACCTTATTCTTAGGACATAACGGGTGTGAACCTGTCTATAAATATTTTAGTTATATTTATTATATTATACTATTTCGTTGGATAAAGTTAAAGATAAAAAGTCAAAATCAAATTATGTACATTTTTCCTGATTAATTAGATCAGATACGTCGTCATATGTGACAGAATGCGCATTAGAGTTGATTGTGCGATAAATAAACGATATAAATTGTAAATTGTTATTGTATATATATTTTATCAAATTGCATCAGTCTGCACATATTCTTAACCCGTAACCCATTTATAATTATATAAATTGACTCAAGTCACGCGATATAGAAAACGAAAGCAGTTAATGCGCATTGGAGTTTATTTCGTAGACCAGTCCTTCGGTCACGTTGGAAGTTTTTAAACAAGATTAAACGAATAGTGTTTTCATACGTCCACATGTAAAATCGCAGACAAATTTGTTTGTATAGGCACAATAGAAACTACAATTTTCAATAGATTTTGATGAAACTTGGTATTGGAATTGATAAAATATCTGTCAAGTTTGAATCTTATGTTTTTTCATTGAACTTAGTCAAAACGCATACAATTTCTTCGCATACAGTTTCTATCTAATTAAAATGAAATTTGGTCTGATCATATAATATTGAAGAGATCTTGGACAGTTCGATTATAAGGATTTTTTGCTGAACTGTTGATCGGATGAGTTTTTGCACTTGACTAAGTCAAAAAGCACCATTTAAACGCATAAAATTTGTTGTGATCATATATGTGTGATAATATTAGAATATTTTGCATTTGACTAAAAGTTTTGAGTTATTGACCTTGACTTAAATGATGTCAAATTTGTTCGTGCGCTCGACTCAACAGAGTCCATTTTCGTTCCATTTGAAACTTTGTGTGATCATTGATGTGGAATTGATAAGATCTTGAATATAGGAAGTTGATTACTTTTCTGAGATTGAATAGAAACTTAACAGATTAATCATTATTATGATCTAAATATTTAACAAACCTGCTGTGTGGACGTAAGTTTACCTTGCCTGGCAAGTTATCTTATATCTCTGGATTTTCCAGACAAGGAAATGAAAAAAAAAAAAAAAAATCCAGTTTTGGATCAATAATGATTGAGGTTTTCTTTGTGTTACCATTTACTTTCATACCAAGACTGTAAGAAATAATTATTTATTTCGTAATAACACATTTCTATAGCCAAACACATTGTACAATCTGACTACAGAAAGCTTCCATTGAAACATGCAAAATCTGCTAGCAAGGTAAATTATGTCTTGTGCGTTTTATTTCAATGTCCTTAATGGAAGGGGTCGTGTGTTTTTTAAACATCTACGCCTACTCCCCCACACCCCTTCGTACCAGGGCTACACACTGACAAGCACACATCGAGGATGCGGGGATGACATGCCTTGTCGTAGAGAATGTCGAAATGTTCATAAATTTGGCAAGCATAAATGTTCGTACCTTGTGCATGACATCCAGGTGAATACTGCGCAAACATAGCGCGTGAACACAGGCTGAGCTATGAGCAAGCAGTACTTAACCTTACTTAAACCACACCACTCTTTTCACTCTACGTTTGAAATTGATAAACTGTTTTTCTAAATCTCGTTAATACTTTTATTCTTATTTTATCAACCAAGCAAGAATAAGTATTTTTCTATATAACCGGATTCTCAAACATCTTGTTCTATTGTTTCTTTATGGCTGTGCCTTGATATGAGCTCACTGACAATAACTCTTAAACAGCTTCCAGAAGTCTTTGAAAAGAACCCGAATGTTTTTTGCATTACATAAAAACAATAGCACCAGAGGTCACACTATTCGTTGAGGTACAAGTGAAGAATGGCAGTAAAATTACTCTAATAATACTAAATGTTCATACAGTGCCAGAAAATCATTAATATGATTTCGATTGTCTTTTTGGAATCCTTCTCTCGATCTGCCCCTGTAATCGTTGAATAAAAAATCATCCGATCGTACATCGATGTGACGTTCAGAAAGTCTTCTTAAAGGCAACGAATGTAAAGGATTGTCAATATAATCAAATTTGGTCAACTTATGTCTTTTATGACAACAAATCCATATTAAAGCTCTCCTGAACTTTCTTGATACAAAATTATACACAAATGGATTAATTGCATGATTTGCATATAGTAAAATCCTAGTAAAATATAATATAGTTAGGTATGCTTCGAATCCAAAATTCCTCACAGTTTCAGTTTTTTCAAAGAAAGTCCAGATGACCACTGCTCTATATGGAGTATGGCAAATAAAAAACACCATTACAACTGTTATAATAATCTGTATCATTTGTCTTTTTAATTTAATTATTTCAATAGGCGATGTTTCAAATTTAGTCCTTTCTTTTCTGTATAAATACACTAATCGTCGGCACAGTTTGGCGTATAAAAATATTATGATTATTAAAGGAAACAGGAAAAATAAGCTGGTCATAACGACGATATAAATTTTATGCCATAATAAATTAATGGGAGTTGAGCAAAATGGAACTGGTGTACCATCCAGTAGTTTATATGTATTATACTTGGTAATTAATATAGACGGTAAGGCAGATAAAATTGAGCAAATCCATATACCAACAAACGTTTTCGCAATTAACCTAGATTTTCTTCGTTGTGGATTCACACCAAAGGCAACACGATATCTTTCAATGCTGATTGCTAATATAGTTAAGGCAGAGGCATGACCAACACTATTCTCTAGAAACGGTATCAATTTACCTGAAATGTATAAAACAATATTTTGTTAATAAAGCACCGAAACAGTTTCTAAATATATTAACGTGAAGTTTCTCATATATATCAAACGTAATAAATAAATTAGAGGAAGAATCTGTACAGTATACACCTAACGACAGGGACTTTCAACATCAAACCTCTTGATGAGACCCTAGTTGTACTATAATGCTAATCCAGATTGTCTCCCACTCCCCTACCTATACTTCTCAGATATCCCCTTTGATATGTGTTGACTCATACAGGGCATATATACATATATAGTTTTTGCATATAAATCACTCTTATTGATTGTTCTGGTGATATTGAGGTTTTTTCTATTTTTTCACTTGTTTATCTTTTAATTAACCCCTAAGGACGTGTTTCCTTTTCACTCATATTTCTAGATAAAATGAATGAAACATTTAACATGACACAAATGTGACATTTTTATTGGTAACCATAGCGACAAAAATCAAATCTTTAAAACCATGTCAAATGTTAGAATTAGTATTCTTGGAACATACATTCTTGACGAGAAGAAACAACAAAAAAATGCACATAGCCCTATTGAAGGTGAACCTATGTGACTGTTAAGAAAAATTATGCAGAATAACAAGCATCTGAAAAAAAAATTGTCACCACATGATTAAAGCTGGCGACAATACACTGTGTAACAGTAACAAAGAACTTCATGTACTGTTAGCAGTTATATGAACTAATCTTTTTTCTTATGTTGGTTGACCAGAATTTTACCAATAGATTCATTGTATTATTAATTAACAAGATGGTTTTTATTGCCACTTAAATTTTTATGTGAACCAGAAGTTGTACATATGCACCTCATCACAAAGAAATATGCGACAATTACGTGTACAAAACCCATTTCAGCAATTAGTTACATCTCGGCGTTTGAAGCCTAATTATAAAAAAAATTCAATACCAATGAATGTGTTGACAGAAATTGTCTTTTTACCCGAGGCCCTTACACGTTTCAAACCAATGATTTTGAGACATTAGTTTGAATTTTGAATATTGATGGCAACTTGTTGGCGTTGGCGTGAAAGATCTGAAAATTAAGTGCGCACCTTCAAGATTTGTTAAATGTGGAGAAAGCACCAACATCGAAATAACAAGCCTCCCGAGACTGGGGTACAAATACGGGGCACACTAACTCAATGGCGGACCAACACTGTAGAAGCTGAATCCAAAATGCGGAAAGTCATAGTTGCAAGCCACTCAGAGTGCATTTGAGAGAGTTCTCCCAAGAGAATTTGTAAAAAATTGAATAGATCTGTGGTATTCTTATACATATTTCGGAGCACAAACGTATACAACTCATATTTTTAAATTTAAGATTTTGTTAACACTGTTATATGTAAACTCATTCTATTTCTCCATTAATTACATTAGCGGAGGTTTTCTTTGACTTTAAATTACTTATATAAATTTTAAACGGTTCGATTTGAAAATCGTTTACAATAACAAGTTTAACTCTACTAAGTAACTCTGATATTAATATTCCAGTGTCACTATGGTATACTATTCAATAATTCTGTTCACGAAAGCTTGGTCATCCATTGTTTATAAATAATATATTACTTCCCTGGGAAATTATATTTCAGACTCTATATGAATATTATGAAGAGTTCGTATATCTCTAAAATTGAAATTGGCATTGAATGTTTCCCAACTGCTTAATGGCCATCGTAAAAGTAACTGTATATATAGAAGTATATTGCAAATACACAATATTGATTTAATGAAGAGTTTTACCTCTTACTTTTCTGCTTATAACAGGGTAAATGAAGACAACAAGGGCCATTTTTCGAAAACTGTTACCATTGAGCACATGTAGACAAAAAATGTTCATAGTATTGAATATTTATGATATCTATGTAACTTTGTCGAACGAAAACATTTGTCAAAAATACATCATGATAAATTGAGCACAAGAAATATGGTATTACAGTGCAGTATAAGGACACATGACACATGGATCACAATTTATAGTCAGGTACTTGCGCAGAGATTGATTTTTGGAAGATGGCAATGTTGGATATGCTTGCTCAATTGAGTATTAAAATGGATTTTCTCAGCTAACTATAGTTTTTCAAAATTTTGAACTACTTTTAGCAGGTCTTCGTCAAGTTGGTTTTGATTTAAAAGAGTACTTTCCTGAGTTTTTTTTCTACAAACTGCAATCGGTAGTGTTAGAGTGAGATTTAAAAATTCCAATAAAAGCACTGGCCTAGGTCACAAAACAGAGATAACTTTTGATTATCATGTGATGATTTATGACATGCCAAATGAAAAGCTTCAAATACGGGAAATACCTGATCAACACCAATTAATTAACCTTAGTATCAACCTACAAACCAAAATCTCTTTGCTTATAATTGAGAATATTTTCCTTATAAGATAATCACTTTCCAACACTGTAAATATATTGAACACACAAACTGTAAATGAAACATCAAATTTCTAATACGGTAAATGAGATCTGAAATGTCTTGAACTTCTAAGTCCTTTTGGCAATCTGTAGCCCTTACGTTTGCTATCACGATAGGCTATACGATACGATACGTTTAATAATATGATAATGGCCTGTCACGGATTAGAAGAAATGTCCCTTTGAAAATTTCACATATTTTCTGACCTTGGAAATGTTTTCTGTTGCATTTTGACTAAATTAAAATGAATTCAATGTACACAATGATAACCATTAAATTTCTAGACTTCGTAAAATGATGTTGTGTACTTTTGACTGATTCCCTTGATTTTTCTATTTTTTATCACGAAGTTTAAAAATCAATCTAGTCTCATTATCTCTCCATTTACATCAAGTGAATTATCAAGACTGCATTGAAGGCTGTCTTTCATATAGGTTATATAAAAAATTATGAGTGCAGACATATAAAAGGTATCATTCATTTACATTATTACATCTCGTGTTCGAATTCCCATAGGCAACGTTCTCGGCGACGGCTTATGATATCTGTCAACACAAAAAGTTTTTACACTAAATTATAATATTCTAAATTGCGTGGTTTATTACATTTTTGACATACATACTTCTTATTGTCTAGCATGGATTATTATATTAATGGAAATATATCATAACATTGCCACAAAAAGATAAACTTGAAAACAAGACGTCATATGTACACTCCACAAATTTACAAAATACATACACTCAAAGAATCGAGGTTTCCTTCAAAGTGTTTCCAAAATGTCTCAATCTTAACCTGTTAAACATTTGCTTACTGATCTGGATTCCTGGTCGCGATAGATCTGTTAAATATAATATCACGTCCCCTTCCATTAGTTCAATAATAATAGTAACGTAATGTGTGTGGTCATTATCATGTTCCTTGAAAAATAGTGTTCTCTTATCATCGGCATTTTATTTATGTGTGGTAGGGGATCCACGCGGCCTATATGCACTATTCATATCGTATTACATTAGCCAAATTACTTACATCATATATTGTACACAGCAGAAAAGTGAGAATGTCGTTTTCCAATTTATTTTACAAGGAATTGTTACCAGGTGGGTCTTCAACTTCAACAGGAATATCAAGCATTATTCAAAAATGTGTATCAAGATGTACATTGAATTATGTTTTTTATTTTACGCAAATTCTACCGACAAAGGCGACGAACAGATATCAGTTCTGATTTTTGCTAGACAGTTGGGCTTGGGTCATTTTGCCCGTCTCTGGTTGACCATCGAATGATCAGGTTCTAACAGATGCTGGCAATTGCTCGCTGACCTTAAAGATAATGTTCTCTCCGATGATACCAGTCCAAAGGTCAACCTTATAGTTGCGTCTATACGAGATCAAAATAAGGAGATGTTAGATCACCATAAAATTTTTGCACAAAACTTGATAAAGAGTTCATTCACCAAACCATGTTACTGATAACATAATTAGATCCTTTGTTCATTGAAACATCAATAACAATATAGACATATTGATTAAAACAGATGTCACGGCGCTTGCTTTGTATTTTCTACCCGAATACACACATACATGACACATCATAAATATATAATTAACAAACAGGTTGCCCCAAAGGAGGTAATTTGACCAAACAGTAGAAAATGTCATAGTGGTTTAGTCCCCTACAAAATCAAATTTCCTAATGCATTCACACATGCATGCTATATGTGTCCAAACCACATCCCCATTCGGGGTCCTAGTAACAAAAGTGATTACGTATTCATAGACAAATATTTTCTAATAAAAATTGGCTTTACTGTATTGGTAGCAAATTTCAACCAATCAAAACAAATCACGCGTTGTTTGCGAACGTATAATAATATAATGGAAATTTTGCATACTGCCTCTTTAAAGGGACAGGAAACTACACTGTTTTAGCTTAGCAAATCAGTAATAGTGTTGACAGCTCGAAATTTGAGCCATCAATTCCATGTGTGTCCTGAATTATATGCGTTTGAAAGTTAAAATGACGACTCGCCAATTTAAGATACTCTGTGATATTAGAAAAGAC